>NC_034183.2:7018168-7270668 GCF_002021735.2 Oncorhynchus kisutch | reverse complement strand
CAAAAAAACAAGTACAGAAGCTCAATGCTGAACCTCAATGTTGCACTGTCAAAAACAGAAGCTCAATGCTGAGCATAACCTCAATTTGCACTGTCAAAAACAGAAGCTCAATGCTGAGCATAACCTCAATTTGCACTGTCAAAAACAGAAGCTCAATGCTGAGCATAACCTCAATTTGCACTGTCAAAAACAGAGCCCAGAATAGACATGCTTGTTGAAAACTTCAACCAGCACCACACCTCTCATTAGGACTGTGTGTGTGTGTGTGTGTGTGTGTGTGTGTGTGTGTGTGTGTGTTCTGGTCTCCCAATCACGGCAGGATGTGATACAGCCTGGATCCATCAGTTTATTCCAGTTCAGAATTAAAATTATTGATTGAATTTTAACAGCAACAGTTCCAACCTAGACAGATATGTCAAGAGTTTTTAATGGGGGAAAATAAACATGACTAGCGTTTTGTTTGGCTATTTCATTTAATTCTTATTTGTTTTTGTTTATATTGCATTTGTTTTAGGCATAAGGGCAATGAAATGTACCAATATTTACATACAGTTGCATATGTTCCTAAGCTTGGATCCCAGGAAAACACAGAATGTCTAATTTGGGTCCCAGGCTGAAAAAGGTTAAAGAACCCCTGCTTTAGAGCTAACCCTTTTTAAGCTCCTGATAGAAACATTTTTCAACACCTTCGTGTATCTACTGGCCTAGGAACAATGGGTTAATGGCCTTGTTCAGGGGCAAAACGATAGATTTTTATTTTGTCAGCTCGTGGGATTCAATCTAGCAACCTTTACGGCTACTGGCCCAATGCTCTAACCACTAGGCTAACTGCTGCCCCACATAGAAGAACTCTTGCAAAGAAGGTTCTGTGACTCAGTGGTTCTGTGACTTTACAGAGTTAATATTAAACTGAGAAACCACTGCTTCCTTTGCAGATATCTCACCCTTCGTGGTGCAGCCCGTGCCTTTGGAGGTGACCGAAGGTTCCGTGGCCAGGTTCACCTGCCAGGTGACCTCTAACCCTCCTGCCACCATCACCTGGGAGCTAGACCAAAGCACACTACTGTTGGAGACAGACAGGTAGGCACACTAGACACTACACACAAAGCGCACTACACCTGGGAGCTAGACCAAAGCACACTACCATTGGAGACAGACAGGTACCACAATACACACTAGACAATTTTTTTTTCTTAAGAAGTGTTTCGTGACTCTGGGCCCTGGTCCTGGCCATCATTGTCCATTTGTCTCTCTAGAATCACAGTCCTGCCCAACGGAGCTCTCCAGATTCAAAACGTCCAACTAGAGGATGCTGGGAAGTACCGTTGTGTGGCCACCAACATCGGCAACCGCGTCAAGAGTAGAAAGGCAACGCTCTCCGTCATCAACCAAGGTGTGTGTGTGTGCTTTCAATTAAGATTATGGGTAGACTTGTTTAAAAGCCCATCTTTCAAATCAAATGTATTTATATAGCCCTTCGTACATTTTTTTTAAATTTATTTTTTATTTTACCTTTATTTAACCAGGTAGGCAAGTTGAGAACAAGTTCTCATTTACAATTGCGACCTGGCCAAGATAAAGCAAAGCAGTTCGACAGATACAACGACACAGAGTTACACATGGAGTAAAAACAAACATACAGTCAATAATGCAGTATAAACAAGTCTATATACAATGTGAGCAAATGAGGTGAGAAGGGAGGTAAAGGCAAAAAAGGCCAAGATGGCAAAGTAAATACAATATAGCAAGTAAAATACTGGAATGGTAGTTTTGCAATGGAAGAATGTGCAAAGTAGAAATAAAAATAATGGGGTGCAAAGGAGCAAAATAAATAAATAAATTAGAATTAAATACAGTTGGGAAAGAGGTAGTTGTTTGGGCTAAATTATAGGTGGGCTATGTACAGGTGCAGTAATCTGTGAGCTGCTCTGACAGTTGGTGCTTAAAGCTAGTGAGGGAGATACATCAGCTGATATCTCAAAGTGCTGTACAGAAACCCAGCCTAAAACCCCAAACAGCAAGCAATGCAGGTGTAGAAGCACGGTGGCTAGGAAAAACTTCCTAGAAAGGCCAAAACCTAGGAAGAAACCTAGAGAGGAACCAGGCTATGAGGGGTGGCCAGTCCTCTTCTGGCTGTGCCGGGTGGAGATTATAACAGAACATGGCCAAGATGTTCAAATGTTCATAAATGACCAGCATGGTCGAATAATAATAATCACAGGCAGAACAGTTGAAACTGGAGCAGCAGCACAGCCAGGTAGACTGGGGACAGCAAGGAGTCATCATGTCAGGTAGTCCTGAGGCATGGTCCTAGGGCTCAGGTCCTCTGAGAGAGAGGGAAAGAAAGAGAGAATTAGAGAGAGCATACTTAAATTCACACAGGACACTGGATAGGACAGGAGAAGTACTCCAGATATAACAAACTGACCCTAGCCCCCCGAGACACAAACTACTGCAGCATAAATACTGGAGGCTGAGACAGGAGGGGTCAGGAGACACTGTGGCCCCATCCGAGGACACCCCCGGACAGGGCCAAACAGGAAGGATTTTTGCCAAAGCACAGCCCCCACACCACTAGAAGGATATCTTCAACCACCAACTTACCATCCTGAGACAAGGACGAGTATAGCCCACAAAGATCTCCGCCATGGCACAACCCAAGGGGGGGGGGCAACCCAGACAGGAAGATCACATCAGTGACTCAACCCACTCAAGTGACGCACCCCTCCTAGGGACGGTATGAAAGAGCCCTAGTAAGCCAGTGACTCAGCCCCTGAAATAGGGTTAGAGGCAGAGAATCCCAGTAGAAAGAGGGGAACCGGGCAGGCAGAGACAGCAAGGGCGGTTCGTTACTCCAGAGCCTTTCCGTTCACCTTCACACTCCTGTGCCAGAATACACTCAATCAAATGACCCACTGAAGAGATGAGTCTTCAGTAAAGACTTAAAGGTTGAGACCGAGTTTGCGTCTCTGACATGGGTAGGCAGACCTTTCCATAAAACTGGAGCTCTATAGGAGAAAGCCCTGCCTCCAGCTGTTTGCTTAGAAATTCTAGGGACAATTAGGAGGCATGCGTCTTGTGACCGCAGCGTACGTGTAGGTATGTACGGCAGGACCAAATCAGAGAGATAGGTAGGAGCAAGCCCATGTAATGGGTTAGCAGTAAAACCTTGAAATCAGCCCTTGCTTTGACAGGAAGCCAGTGTAGAGAGGCTAGCACTGGAGTAATATGATCAAATTTTTTGGTTCTAGTCAGGATTCTAGCAGCCGTATTTAGCACCAACTGAAGTTTATTTAGTGCTTTATCCGGGTAGCCGGAAAGTAGAACATTGCAGTAGTCTAACCTAGAAGTGACAAAAGCATGGATTAATTTTTCTGCATGATTTTTGGACAGAAAGTTTCTGATTTTTGCAATGTTACGTACCTCACATGCACATACAGTATGCCTTCTTTTAAATTGTACTGGTTTTTACTGTGAAAATAATTGCACAACTAAATGTTTTATTTTCTTGTCTCTGTGTAGGTTCTGGCCCTAAACCGCGTCAGAGGCCCCGGATCATAGCGGGCCCACAAAACATGACGGCTTCCCTCCACTACACCGTGGTCCTGGAGTGTGTTGCTACGGGCAACCCCAGACCCATCATCTCCTGGAGCCGGGCCGACAGTAAACCCATCGACGTGTTCAATGCCAGGGTGCTGGGCAGGTGAGAGGATGCATGATGCACCACTGTACCCATAATGCTCTGTGCAACATCGGCCACCATTGACGTTTTCAAATCACGTTTAAAGGCGTTTTTTTAATTCCTTTGTGTTGTATGCCATTTTATTATTGTTATAAAAAATATATTTTAAAAATGTATTTCCTGAAGGAAAATGTTTTCACTTCACTTGCTTCAGTGGTCTCAAAGTACTGTTTGTACTGTAAAGTTTGTTGTGTTTTAATGCATTTAAAAAAAAACATTTATTTATTTATGTTTGACAGTGGAAACCTGGTGATCAGTGATGTGAAGCCTCAGCACAGTGGAGTCTACCTCTGTAGAGCCACCACCCCAAGAACACGCAACTACACCATCGCTACTGCCAACCTCACCGTGCTCGGTAAACTACTATATCCTGATATATATATATATATATATATATATATATATATATATATATATATATACTATATTATATACTGATATTATATATAAATATATATATATATATGATATTATATACTGATCCAACAATGTGTTTTCAGCTGAAATGGGAGAATATTGCTCTGGGTTTCGGTCTAGTGGTTACAGCCACTGAGTGGTTTTTCAATATGCATACTACCGAGTGTGCTCCACACTCTCATGCTCCAAGTGTATTCTCCGAGGACGTTCTCTTGAGTACGTTCTTGTGAGGACGAGAGTTTGGAGAACACATGAAACATTCCATTTGAGCAGCACTCCCACTACTGTATTACCTCACGCTGAGCAGCACTCCCCCTACTGTATTACCTCACGCTGAGCAGCACTCCCCCTACTGTATTTACCTCACGCTGAGCAGCACTCCCCCTACTGTATTTACCTCACGCTGAGCAGCACTCCCCCTACTGTATTACCTCACGCTGAGCAGCACTCCCCCTACTGTATTACCTCACGCTGAGCAGCACTCCCCCCTACTGTATTACCTCATGCTGAGTAGCACTCCCCCTACTTTATTTACCTCACACTGAGCAGCACTCCCCCTACTGTATTACCTCACACTGAGCAGCGCTCCCCCTACTGTATTACCTCACACTGAGCAGCACTCCCCCTACTGTATTACCTCATGCTGAGCAGCACTCCCCCTACTGTAGTACCTACCACTCCCCCTACTGTATTACCTCACACTGATCAGCACTCCCCCTACTGTATTACCTCACGCTGAGCAGCACTCCCCCTACTGTATTACCTCATGCTGAGCAGCACTCACGCTGAGCAGCACTCCCCCTACTGTATTACCTCACGCTGAGCAGCACTCCCCCTACTGTATTTACCTCACGCTGAGCAGCACTCCCCCTACTGTATTACCTCATGCTGAGCAGCACTCCCACTACTGTATTTACCTCACGCTGAGCAGCACTCCCCCTACTGTATTACCTCACACTGAGCAGCACTCCCCCTACTGTATTTACCTCACGCTGAGCAGCACTCCCCCTACTGTATTACCTCACGCTGAGCAGCACTCCCCCCTACTGTATTACCTCACGCTGAGCTTCACTGAGCAGCAGCTAACGGTAGTAGCTAGACAGTTAGATCTATTGACTTACTATTAACCTACGACCTATGCACACTACAATGGGTAGTGTAGGCTGGTAACCACGGCAACAGTAACACAGCATGTATTTATTAACGTATCAAGATAAAACATTGTAGTCCGGCAACATATGAGATGTGAATGGGCAACATATGAGATGTGAATGGGCAACATATGAGATGTGAATGGGCAACATATGAGATGTGAATGGGCAACATATGAGATGTGAATGGGCAACATATGAGATGTGAATGGGCAACATATGAGATGTGAATGGGCAACATATGAGATGTGAATGGGCAACACATGAGATGTGAATGGGCAACACATGAGATGTGAATGGGCAACACATGAGATGTGAATGGGCAACACATGAGATGTGAATGGGCAACACATGAGATGTGAGTGGGCAACACATGAGATGTGAGTGGGCAACACATGAGATGTGAGTGGGCAACACATGAGATGTGAGTGGGCAACACATGAGATGTGAGTGGGCAACACATGAGATGTGAGTGGGCAACACATGAGATGTGAGTGGGCAACACATGAGATGTGAGTGGGCAACACATGAGATGTGAGTGGGCAACACATGAGATGTGAGTGGGCAACACATGAGATGTGAGTGGGCAACATTGCATTCGAAGACGGAGTGTATTTTTCTTTTTAGCTTCAGCTCAAATAATGGCCGCCATTGATTGCAAGAGAACTTTCTTAATTTTTGTTACGTGGTTGTCATATTTCTTTGCGTACTTTCCGTTGAAGCATCGATGCATGCTTCAAAATATCTACAAACGGAGTACGCATTCGAGAAGTGCTCTCCATGTTTCGCATACTTTGATGTAGACTCGTACTTCCGACCTTCCCCGTATTTGCGTATTCGGAGCAGTGTAGTATTCATTTTGAGAAACACCTCACAGCCTTTGGTGTATGTATGTATGTCTGTGTGAGTGTGGGTTCAAACCCCGGTCCTACTGTTTCCACTTCTTAATACTTCCTGTCTCTATCCACTAATAAAAAGTACAAATGTAATAATATTTGTGCCATCCTTAGGGTTTTCCTATCAATAATACGGCACAAATAGATTGGATGTGTATAGCACAGTTAAAATTAAATAGGAAAAGTGAGATACACACCTCACCCACCACTTGGTTCTGCCTCTAGAGCCCCCATCACTGGTGGAGAGACCCGAGAGCCAGACCCGTCCCAGGGCTGGCACTGCCCGCTTCGTGTGCCAGGCTCAGGGGGTGCCCCTGCCACGCATCACCTGGCTGAAGAACGGAGAGGAGGTGCACCTGAACGGCAGGATCAAGATGTACAACAGGTACTGTTACACCTGAACAACTCCGTACTGAAGATCAAATTTACACTTCACATTTTAAAATGGGATGTTTAAAGAAAAGAGAAACCCGAACGCTGCTCTCCTGCTCATATCACTTTGTTTACTTCAGTTCACATAGCCTGGTTCCTCTCTAGGTTTCTTCCTAGGTATTGGCCTTTCTAGGGAGTTTTTCCTAGCCACCGTGCTTCTACACCTGCATTGCTTGCTGTTTGGGGTTTTAGGCTGGGTTTCTGTACAGCACTTTGAGATATCAGCTGATGTACGAAGGGCTATATAAATAAATTTGATTTTGTTTATCGAACGTGTCGGCCACATAGCGTTCATCGGAGGGTTTCTTTCTTTCTTTGACGATATCATCACATTATTTCCACGCACCTGCAACAAAAATTAAAATTTAGAATTAAAACAAACCCTTTTAAAAAAACACTTTTTATTGTCCCCTCAATATGAAAAAGTGTCTTTGACTTCACAATAACACGACTGACATAAAGAAAACTTTTAATAAAAAAATGTCAACGTGTCAGTCAAATGATCTCCAACAATGGTTTGTTGTGATAATAGTGAAGATGTCAAATGAATACCTGAATACAACAGGTGTAGTAGACCCGAATACAACAGGTGTAGTAGACCCGAATACAACAGGTGTAGTAGACCCGAATACAACAGGTGTAGTAGACCCGAATACAACAGGTGTAGTAGACCCGAATACAACAGGTGTAGTAGACCCGAATACAACAGGTGTAGTAGACCCGAATACAACAGGTGTAGTAGACCCGAATACAACCGGTGTAGTAGACCCGAATACAACAGGTGTAGTAGACCCGAATACAACAGGTGTAGTAGACCCGAATACAACAGGTGTAGTAGACCATACCATTAATAAAGACGATACCGAAGTTCATGACTCTGTTTCCCTCCACAGTAAACTGGTGATCACTCAGATCACAACGGAGGATGATGCCATCTACCAGTGTGTGGCGGAGAACGAACAGGGCAGCGTTCTGTCCCTGGCACGCCTCATCGTGGTGATGTCTGAGGACCGGCCCAGCGCTCCCAGGAACATCCACGCTGAAACCATCTCCTCCTCAGCCATCCTACTGGCCTGGGAGAGACCCATCTACAACGCTGACAAAGTCATCGCTTATTCTGTACACTACATGAAGGCTGAAGGTAGGAGTAAAGACAGGGTGATGGAGGGGTAAAGACAGGGTGATGGAGGTGTAAAGACAGGGTGATGGAGGAGGAGTAAAGACGGGGTGATGGAGGAGGAGTAAAGACGGGGTGATGGAGGGGTAAAGACTGGGTGATGGAGGTGTAAAGACAGGGTGATGGAGGAGGAGTAAAGACGGGGTGATGGAGGAGGGGTAAAGACAGGGTGATGGAGGAGGAGTAAAGACAGGGTGATGGAGGAGGAGTAAAGACGGGGTGATGGAGGAGGGGTAAAGACGGGGTGATGGAGGTGTAAAGACGGGGTGATGGAGGAGGAGTAGACAGGGTGATGGAGGGGTAAAGATGGGGTGATGGAGGAGGGGTAAAGACGGGGTGATGGAGGAGGGGTAAAGACGGGGTGATGGAGGAGGGGTAAAGACGGGGTGATGGATGAGGAGTAGACAGGGTGATGGAGGAGGAGTAGACAGGGTGATGGAGGAGGAGTAGACAGGGTGATGGAGGAGGAGTAGACAGGGTGATGGAGGAGGGGTAAAGACGGGGTGATGGAGGAGGGGTGATGGAGGAGGGGTAGAGACGGGGTGATGGAGGAGGGGTAGAGATGGGGTGATGGAGGAGGGGTAGAGACGGGGTGATGGAGGAGGGGTAGAGACGGGGTGATGGAGGAGGGGTAGAGACGGGGTGATGGAGGAGGGGTAGAGACGGGGTGATGGAGGAGGGGTAGAGACGGGGTGATGGAGGAGGGGTAGAGACGGGGTGATGGAGGAGGGGTAGAGACGGGGTGATGGAGGAGGGGTAGAGACGGGGTGATGGAGGAGGGGTAGAGACGGGGTGTGGGGGGAGGGGTAAAGACGGGGTGATGGAGGAGGGGTAGAGATGGGGTGATGGAGGAGGGGTAGAGACGGGGTGTGGGGGGGAGGGGTAAAGACGGGGTGATGGAGGAGGGGTAGAGACGGGGTGATGGAGGAGGGGTAGAGACGGGGTGATGGAGGAGGGGTAGAGACGGGTTGATGGAGGAGGGGTAGAGACGGGGTGATGGAGGAGGGGTAGAGACGGGGTGATGGAGGAGGGGTAGAGACGGGGTGATGGAGGAGGGGTAGAGACGGGGTGATGGAGGAGGGGTAGAGACGGGGTGATGGAGGAGGGGTAGAGACGGGGTGGTGGAGGAGGGGTAAAGACGGGGTGATGGAGGAGGAGTAGACAGGGTGATGGAGGGGTAAAGACGGGGTGATGGAGGAGGGGTAAAGACTGGGTGATGGAGGAGGGGTAAAGACGGGGTGATGGAGGAGGAGTAGACAGGGTGATGGAGGAGGAGTAGACAGGGTGATGGAGGAGGGGTAAAGACGGGGTGATGGAGGAGGGGTAGAGACGGGGTGATGGAGGAGGGGTAGAGACGGGGTGATGGAGGAGGGGTAGAGACGGGGTGATGGAGGAGGGGTAGAGACGGGGTGATGGAGGAGGGGTAGAGATGGGGTGATGGAGGAGGGGTAGAGACGGGGTGTGGGGGGAGGGGTAAAGACGGGGTGATGGAGGGGTAGAGATGGGGTGATGGAGGAGGGGTATAGACGGGGTGTGGGGGGGAGGGGTAAAGACGGGGTGATGGAGGAGGGGTAAAGACGGGGTGATGGAGGAGGGGTAGAGACGGGGTGATGGAGGAGGGGTAGAGACGGGGTGATGGAGGAGGGGTAGAGACGGGGTGATTTCTCCCCTATCCATTCCAGGACTACTCTTTCTCCCCTATCCATTCCAGGACTACTCTTTCTCCCCTATCCATTCCAGGACTAAACAATGAGGAATACCAGGTGGTGATTGGCAACGACACGACCAGCTACATTATAGATGACCTGGAGCCAGCCTGGAACTACTCTTTCTACATGGTGGCCTATATGCCGATGGGAGCTAGCCGTATGTCTGACCAAGTCTGTCAACACACTCTGGAGGACGGTGAGTAAGGACATACAAGCAGACTGTTGTCATGTAGACTGTTGTCATGTAGACTGTTGTCATGTAGACTGTTGTCAAGTAGACTGTTGTCATGTAGACTGTTGTCATGTAGACTGTTGTCAAGTAGACTGTTGTCAAGTAGACTGTTGTCAAGTAGACTGTTGTCAAGTAGACTGTTGTCATGCCAATGAATAGAATGGAATGGAATTGAGCTGATAACAGGGATTATCAACTGCTCCTTTCTGTAACTCACTTCATCACTTGATTTGACAGTGTGAATGATTGTGCGTGTTTTAAGTTTAACTACATTGCATTCGGACTGTGCAGAATCACTGATCTACAAATCATCCCAAATAACTGCTCAATATTGGGATTAAGGTTAAAGATTCTGCGCACTCGACTTGTCTCGAACTGATCCATTCAAACACGGTTGAATGTCTTCTCCAGTGCCCCTGCGTACCCCAGAGCTCAGCCTGACCAGCCACAGCCCTACAGACATCCAGGTTTTGTGGCAGCCTCTACCAACCAAATTGTCCCGTGGGCACATCTGGGCCTATCGTCTGTCCTACCGTACAGCTGCAGACGCCACGGTTCTGTCTGTGGAGCTGGCCCAAAACAACACCCAGTACCTCCTGGGAGACCTTCAGCCTGATACCGTCTACCTGCTCCGGATCTCTGCAGCCACCAGGGTGGGGTGGTGTGAACCCTCCTCCTGGACATCCCACCGCACTCCCAAAACCTCCAGCATCAAAGGTAACTAACATCACATCCTAACCCTCACCCAAAACCTCCAGCATCAAAGCTAACTAACATCACATCCAAAACCTCCAGCATAAAAGCTAACTAACATCACATCCAAAACCTCCAGCATCAAAGCTAACTAACATCACATCCAAAACCTCCAGCATCAAAGCTAACTAACATCACATCCAAAACCTCCAGCATCAAAGCTAACTAACATCACATCCTAACCCTCACCCAAAACCTCCAGCATCAAAGCTAACTAACATCACATCCAAAACCTCCAGCATCAAAGCTAACTAACATAACATCCTAACCCTCACCCAAAACCTCCAGCATCAAAGCTAACTAACATCACATCCAAAACCTCTAGCATCAAAGGTAACTAACATAACATCCTAGCCCTCACCCAAAACCTCCAGCATCAAAGGTAACTAACATCACACCCTCACCCTAAACCAGCATCAAAGCTAACTAACATCACAGCCTAACCCTCACCCTAAACCAGCATCAAACAGCATGTCAAAGTTTTCAGAAACGTGACTCCAAAATGACACAATTTAAGATTAATTTCTAATGCATTTGAACAGACTCTATTCTTCAGAGTGATTTACAGAAGCAATTAGGGGTTAAGTGCCTTGCTTAAGGGCGCATCAACAGATTTTTCTTCATCCTCTTCATACCTGTTCTCCTTCCTGTGTCCTTCATCATCCTCTTCATACCTGTTCTCCTTCCTGTGTCCTTCATCATCCTCTTCATACCTGTTTTCCTTCCTGTGTCCTTCATCATCCTCTTCATACCTGTTCTCCTTCCTGTGTCCATCATCCTCTTCATACCTGTTCTCCTTCCTGTGTCCCCACAGTGCCACCTGCCCCACTGCTGCAGCAACTGGAGCCTCTCAACTGCACCTCCATCTTGGTTCGATGGCAGGCATCTCCAGGCTCCGTGGTCGTCCAGGGTTACCGGCTCTGTTACCATGAGGAGGGTCAACCAGAACAGCCCTCCATCCAGCTCCAGCCTGAGGACACAGAATACACCATCAGTGGTCTGAGTAAGTGATGATTAGATATAGGTATAGTTTGGGTAGAGGCAGAGGTGGGTAGAGGCAGAGGTGGGTAGAGGCAGAGGTGGGTAGAGGCAGAGGTGGGTAGAGGCAGAGGTGGGTAGAGGCAGAGGTGGGTAGAGGTGGGTAGAGGTGGGTAGAGGTGGGTAGAGGTGGGTAGAGGCGGGCAGAGGCAGAGGGGGCTGGGGAGTCGAGGGAGGTCTGTTTAGAAGAGCCCATATTGGCAGAGGTAGAGTTTTGAGTGGCTTTTTGGACATCAACAGGATATAAAGGGGAGAATCAGATATTTTTCAATATGTAGTGACATCTTTTAGTGTCCCCTTTCCATTTCTCTCGTCCATCCCCGATCAATATGGGCTCTTCTAAACAGACCTCCCTCAACTCCCCAGCCCCCTGTCCAGTCCCAAGTTCCTCCCCCAATCCCTCTCCATCCATAGCCTGGTCCCAGATCTGTTTGTGCTTTCTTACCAACTCCTATGGTCATTATCACATTTGGTATCACAATGATCACAATGAGAAGACAACACCAACAGATCTGAGACCAGGCTAGTCCCCTCCTCAGTGGCTCTCCATCCCCTCCCCAGTGTTGTGTGAGCAGCAAAGCCTCCAAGAGATTAGAGGTCAGGGCCCAGATGTTCTTCCCACCACTGTTTCCCATGGATCTCATCCCTGGCCTGCATACATTATCACTGGCTATTGTGCTATAGCTGCAGGGACGCTGGGCCAGAGCTGCCCTATGACACCCTGGACACCAACCCCCTCCACTCCACCCGTAACCCTGACTAGCACCCCCCTCTACAGCTGGGCAGGGGGATGTTACCACCACACCCCACAGCCCCCTGGGATTGGCCAGAGCTGGACAGACCTATGACCTATGGTCGTGAGACATTGGACTTGGATAAGAGAATCGCCATGTCTGCCCTCCCCCCCATTACACAATGGCATGCTGTCTGTGTTGTCCAAATAGTGATTGCATGCTTTCTGTGTTGTCCATGTAAATAGTGATGGCCTGCTGTCTGTGTTGTCCATGTAAATAGTGATGGCCTGCTGTCTGTGTTGTCCATGTAAATAGTGCCCAACAGATGCAGAGGAGTCCATTGGATCAGATAGATTTGATTGATAGTCTCTAGACCGATAGAGATTAGATTGATAGTCTCTAGACCGATAGAGATTAGATTGATTTGATTGATAGTCTCTAGACTGATTTAGATCTTGATCTAGGCTTTTAATTCCAATTTCTTCTAAATCAAAAGATTTATCTAGAAGGAATCAAAGGTTATATGAATCAAACATTATATGAATCACTACTTGCACACATCTTCTGCACATCTATTACTCCAGTGTTTAATTGCTATATTGTAATTATATTTATTGCCTTACCTCCGTTATCCTACCTCATTTGCACACATCGATATAGACTTTTTCTACTGTATTATTGACTGTATGTTTGTTTATTCTATGTGTAACTCTGTGTTGTTGTGTGTGTCGAACTGCTTTGCTTTATCTTGGCCAAGTCGCAGTTGTAAATGAGAACTTGTTCTCAACTAGCCTACCTGGTTAAATAAAGGTGTTCTCAACTAGCCTACCTGGTTAAATAAAGGTGTTCTCAACTAGCCTACCTGGTTAAATAAAGGTGTTCTCAACTAGCCTACCTGGTTAAATAAAGGTGTTCTCAACTAGCCTACCTGGTTAAATAAAGGTGTTCTCAACTAGCCTACCTGGTTAAATAAAGGTGTTCTCAACTAGCCTACCTGGTTAAATAAAGGTGAAATAATTATTTTTTAAATAAAAAACATGAATAAAACGTTTTAGGAATGAAACTGTCACGGCCGTGGAATGAAGAGGACCAAAGCGCAGCGTCGTGAGCGTACATATTCCTATTTATTAGGATGACGCCGACAAAAACAATATACAATACAAAAACAACCGTGAAGCTTAAGGGCTATGTGCCACAAACAAAGTCAACTTCCCACAAAGACGGGTGGGAAAAGGGCTGCCTAAGTATGGTTCCCAATCAGAGACAACGATAGACAGCTGTCCCTGATTGAGAACCATACCCGACCAAACATAGAAATACAAAATCATAGAAAAACAAAACATAGAATGCCCACATCACATCACACCCTGACCTAACCAAATAGAGAAATACAACGTCTCTCTAAGGTCAGGGCGTGACAGAAACGTTATAGGAATCAAACGTTATATGATGAGTTAAGATTACATACTGGGCAACTGTCTGCATTCTATTCTTACTTGTGTCTCGGCCTTCCTCCAGGCCTAGCCTATATGTCTGCAAGTAGAAAGGTAGACGGAAGGGTAGAGGGACAGCCAGGTGGAGGGGCAGCCAGGAGGAGGGTAGACAGAAGGGTGGAGGGACAGCCAGGTGGAGGGTAGATAGAAGGGTGGAGGGGCAGCCAGGTGGAGGGTAGACAGAAGGGTGGAGGGACAGCCAGGTGGAGGGGCAGCCAGGTGGAGGGTAGACAGAAGGGTGGAGGGGCAGCCAGGTGGAGGGTAGACAGAAGGGTGGAGGGACAGCCAGGTGGAGGGTAGATAGAAGGGTGGAGGGGGCAGCCAGGTGGAGGGTAGGTAGAAGGGTGGGGGGGAAGCCAGGTGGAGGGTAGGTAGAAGGGTGGAGGGGCAGCCAGGAGGAGAGTAGGTAGAAGGGTGGAGGGGGCAGCCAGGAGGAGAGTAGGTAGAAGGGTGGAGGGGGCAGCCAGGAGGAGAGGCAGCCAGGTGGAGGGTAGAAGGGTGGAGGGGGCAGCCAGGTGGAGGGTAGGTAGAAGGGTGGAGGGGGCAGCCAGGAGGAGGTTAGGTAGAAGGGTGGAGGGGGCAGCCAGGTGGAACAGAAGTTACTGAGGAGTTGAAACCAAGGGGCCCTTCTCTCCACCCCTCTCCTCTCTATCCTCTTCTCTCCATCCACTCCTCTCTTTTCTCCTCTTCATCCTCTTCATCCTTTCTCCACTCCTCTCCTCTCCATCCACTCCTCCTTTCTCCACTCCTCTCCTCTCCATCCACTCCTCCCCTTTTCTCCTCTTCTTCTCTTCTCCTCTCCTCTCCCACAATCCTGAAGCCCAGATTCCTTCTGTGACCCCTGACCCTAGTCACCCCTCCCCCCCGGTCCCAGGGGCTCTGGATCCCAGCAGCTGAATGCTCCCCCTGCCCCAGCCGAGCCCCCTGGCCCCCCCCTGCCCCAACCGAGCCCCCTGGCCCCCCCCTGCCCCAACCGAGCCCCCTGGCCCCCCCCAGCCCCAACCGAGCCCCCTGGCCCCCCTTCCCCAGCCGAGCCCCTGGCCACCATTCCCTACCAGCACACAACGGACCTGGACACACCACCTCCCTCCACCCCTCTCCAATGGTCAATACCCAGAACCTAACCTTTCACACCAAGAGACCTGAAACGAATCCTTAATGCTCCCTTAAATACAGCGTTATTTACGAGGTAGTGGCCACGACGTTGGTGGGTTTCAAAGTGAAAGACGCTAAATTAAATTGCACAGGGGCGGCATGGTAGCCTAGTGGTTAAGGGTGTTGGACTAGTAACCGAAAGGTTGCAAGTTCAAATCCCCGAGCTGACAAGGTACAAATCTGTCGTTCTGCCCCTGAACTGGCAGTTAACCCACTGTTCCTAGGCCGTCATTGAAAATAAGAATGAGTTCTTAACTGACTTGCCTAGTTAAATAAAGATTAAAAAAATAAAAAATAAAGTTTTTAAGCCAAAGGGTACTAACTTGTTGTAACTATATAAACCTTGATTGGTATTTTGTCTATTTCCTACCAATAATTTTTCTGAATTGATTTGTTGCAGAATCCTACTCATGTGGTTAGCAAAGGTTGGGTCAGAAAGTAAACATAAATTCCAATCCCAATTTTCATCAATGCTTTTCAATGAGAAAACAACTGAAATTTGAGTTTACTTCCTGAAATTAATTAATTGAAATGGAACTGTCCCCAGCCATGGTGGTTATATACAACTAGTTAAAATAGTTCTATACACCTAGTTAAAATAGTTCTATAAACAAAACAGCCCTATACAACTAGTTAAAATAGTTCTATACACCTAGTTAAAATAGTTCTATACACCTAGTTAAAATAGTCCTATACACCTAGTTAAAATAGTGCTATACACCTAGTTAAAATAGTTCTATACACCTAGTTAAAATAGTCCTATACACCTAGTTAAAATAGTTCTATACACCTAGTTAAAATAGTCCTATACACCTAGTTAAAATAGTTCTATAAACAAAACAGTCCTATACAACTAGTTAAAATAGTTCTATACAACTAGTTAAAATAGTCCTATACACCTAGTTAAAATAGTCCTATACACCTAGTTAAAATAGTCCTATACACCTAGTTAAAATAGTCCTATACACCTAGTTAAAATAGTCCTATACACCTAGTTAAAATAGTTCTATACACCTAGTTAAAATAGTCCTATACACCTAGTTAAAATAGTTCTATACACCTAGTTAAAATAGTTCTATACACCTAGTTAAAATAGTCCTATACACCTAGTTAAAATAGTCCTATACACCTAGTTAAAATAGTTCTATACACCTAGTTAAAATAGTTCTATACACCTAGTTAAAATAGTTCTATACACCTAGTTAAAATAGTTCTATACACCTAGTTAAAATAGTTCTATACACCTAGTTAAAATAGTTCTATACACCTAGTTAAAATAGTTCTATACACCTAGTTAAAATAGTTCTATATACCTAGTTAAAATAGTTCTATACACCTAGTTAAAATAGTTCTATACACCTAGTTAAAATAGTCCTATACACCTAGTTAAAATAGTTCTATAAACAAAACAGTCCTAGAAAGACCTAATTTCACCCCCCCCCCCCTCTTTCAGCTGGCATCTTCACAGCTGCTGTTTCTACTGTTTATATGGTATAGCACCGTATAGCACCGCCTAGTGGCCATGTTCTCCTCTGTAAAGAGTTGACTTTGCAGTAGCAGCATGGATGAAAGTCACCACTAGTTCATCTAGCAGAGCACGAGGACTCCATGTTTCAGTAGATCATGTATTTTTGGATGAAGAGAGACAGTCAGCACTGTCTGTTACGGGGTTCAGTAGAAACTCCTCTGTTTCTGAAGGTCGACAGGCAGACTGTGGGTTCATTCTAAAGCCGTCTCCTCTCTTCTCTGTGACAAGATATGAAAGATAGACTGGGGTCAAGGGGCACACGGGGGAGCCTCTCTGTGTGAATAGGGTACAGACATCAGAAACCAAGGCATTAACATTACCCTCCAGCGCTTAACTGTCATCCTAATCTGTTGGAGACTAGTCCTTTAACTGAAAAGGGAAACTTGAAATCAGATCTGCTTTAGCCGATATCCGCATAGAGGTCGGAGGTGAAACTGCATTAGAGCTGTCAAATCCACAAGCGGCTCCCTCCATTATACCTAAAGCGGACATTGCTATTGGCTGCACAGAGTCGCATTAAGAGAAATCCCATGCAGCCTTGTTTACAAATTGGAACACTGGACTGTGAGATGTAATCTACTCCTCCAATAGGATGATAGATGTAATCTACTCCTCCAATAGGATGATAGATGTAATCTACTCCTCCAATAGGTGCTTCTACACCTGCATTGCTTGCTGTTTGGGGTTTTAGGCTGGGTTTCTGTGCAGCACTTTGTGACATCAGTTGATGCAAGAAGGGCTTTATAAATACATTTGATTGATTGATTGATTGTGACTGATAGTGGACATCTCAGCATTTTGTTAGCCCAGTTGTTTTAAGCTATTATGGTGGTCAGTTGATAATAAACAGAACATTTATTTACACTTATATTATTTATTAATCTACAATTGATTGATTTCCAGACCCAAGGCAGAAGTACCAGGTGAAACTGTTGGCATTAAGCCTTGTAGGAGATGGTTACCAGGCCGACCAGACTCTCAGCACCCCAGGATGTGTATGTAAGTACACAAAGAAATCAGATCAATTCTTACTATTGATCTGTTTCAGCTTCTGTTCATCCTGAATATCTACATTGGCCTCTAACACATCTCCCACTACCATAAAAAAAATACGTCTAGGCAGCTGAAGGTTAGATTACTTGTTGGTTATTACTGCATTGTCAGAACTAGAAGCACAAGCATTTCACTACACTCGCATTAACATCTGCTAACCATGTGTATGTGACAAATAAAATTTGATTAGATTTGAAGCAAGCACACACATTTTCTTCAGGAAATGTACCCTTTCTAGTTGTGACTAAAAAATGTGTGCGTCTGTGTGTCTTGTAGCAATCAGAGATCACCCGGTGGCTCAGCCTCCAGCCCCGGACCATGTGAGAGCGTTGGCTAACAGCTCGTCGGCGGTGTACCTGCGTTGGAGCCGTCCTGCCTTCGCCTCTAGGAAGGTTGTTAGCTACACAGCTCGCTGTACACCTGTGGGCCTGATGAACGTATCAGCCATACGCTACATACAGACGTGAGTTCATGCAACAGAACTGCTCAAGTTCAAGATGTTTATACCTGTATACTGTGGTCTGTTGAGGTAGAAGAATATTTTACTGCTACTTTAATAGAAAGATTATTACTTTACTACTACTATGCTATTATCCATTTTTCATATCATTGGACATTTATATTACATGTGGTAATTTAGTTCTACACTTCGTTTCTAAGAGACTGAAAATCAAGATTTGTTTTTGACACAGTTGTTGGTTTGAACCTGTCATGATTGTCCTCGTCAGTACCAATCAGAATGTGGTGATACAGGGTCTGGAACCCAACACACGCTATGAGTTAGTGGTGCGTCTCCATGCCGACCAGCTGTCCAGTCCCTGGAGTTCTGTTGTCCACCAGAGGACCCTTCCTGCAGGTGAACAAAAACCATCTTCTGATCTTTCTCTGACTATCATCTCCCCAGGGGTAACCAAGGTAACCAGAGTAACAAGGGCCCTCTATCTATAGATCATGAAGAAGTCTTTAAAAAAAAAAATTTGACATCAACAGTAGCTTCCTTCCCAGTCTACCCCAAGCTGAGCTCCAACCAAGGACCCCTCTGCACACAACAACACTCACCTATCAAAGCCGACCATACTAGATGACGGACCAAGATACTTTTAAACTAAAGAGACTCAAAATGACCCTCTTCTGTTCATCAGCGCCCAGTCGTCCACCTGAAGATGTGAGGGTGTCTGATTGAGGACGGCACAGCCCTGGTTTCCTGGAGGGAACCAGAGGAGAACAACCTGGCAGTGACGCACTACACCATCCTGTACGCCTCACAGAGGGCCTGGCTGGCCGGACACTGGCAAATACTGCAGAGGGAGGGTGAGTATGGGCACTAGCAAACACTGTAGAGGGATGGTGAGTATGGACACTGGCAAACACTGTAGAGGGAGGGTGAGTATGGGCACTAGCAAACACTGTAGAGGGATGGTGAGTATGGACACTGGCAAATACTGCAGAGGGAGGGTGAGTATGGACACTGGCAAATACTGTAGAGGTAGGGTGAGTATGGACACTGGCAAACACTGTAGAGGGAGGGTGAGTATGGACACTGGCAAACACTGTAGAGGGAGGGTGAGTATGGACACTGGCAAACACTGTAGAGGGAGGGTGAGTATGGACACTGGCAAACACTGTAGAGGGAGGGGGAGTATGGACACTGGCAAATACTGCAGAGGGAGGGTGAGTATGGGCACTAGCAAACACTGTAGAGGGATGGTGAGTATGGACACTGGCAAACACTGCAGAGGGAGGGTGAGTATGGACACTGGCAAATACTGCAGAGGGAGTGTGAGTATGGACACTAGCAAACACTGCAGAGGGAGGGTGAGTATGGACACTGGCAAATACTGCAGGGGGAGTGTGAGTATGGACAGCTAGATTTTGACCTCTCATCTCTTAAACCCTTTTTGACATAGCTGAGCTGAAATGGGTTGCCCTGGTTACACATCCACCGTGGTTACTGTAACCGTGCTGGAAAAGACGATGTAAAAAGAACAGACTAAATCAACACGGAACGTTTCCTCATCCTATTCAGCACTCTCTAACACCAGTCCTGTCTTTCCCCCTACAGGAAGTAACACCAGTCCTGTCTTTCCCCCTACAGGAAGTAACACCAGTCCTGTCTTTCCCCCTACAGGAAGTAACACCAGTCCTGTCTTTCTCCCTACAGGAAGTAACACCAGTCCTGTCTTTCCCCCTACAGGAAGTAACACCAGTCCTGTCTTTCCCCCTACAGGAAGTAACACCATGGTCCTGCTGGAGCGTCTGGAGCCTGGTAACGTCTACCTGGTGAAGATATCTGCCTCCAACCTGATGGGAGACGGGCCCTTCTCTACCACTGTGGAGCTGGCCCTGGGGCCCGGGCCTAGACACAGAGGGAAGAGCCCCAGGCATTCAGACAGCGGATCCTCCTCAGACACTTCAGGTTACTATGCTTACATGGGCAGCAGGTAGCCTAGCAGTTCAGAGCGTTGGACCAGTAAATGAAAGGTTGCAGGTTCGATTCCCCCAGCCGGCAAGGTGGATCAAGGGAGATTAACCCCCAACAACAACTGCTCCCCGGGCGCCGATGACATCGATTAAGGCAGCTCCCCGCACCTCTGTGTTTCAGAGGGGTTGGGTTAAGTCCGGAAGACACATTTCGGTTTAAATGCATTCAATTGAACAACTGACTAGGCATCCCCCTTTCCCTTGGAGTGTTGTTGGACTGGGGAGATATTTGAATGTTGATAATACTGCTGTTGGAGACATAATAACTGAACCAGTACAATAATAGCAACGAACAAATGATAATTTTGTCTTGTCTCAATGCTAATAGGCTGGTCCTAGATCTGTTAGTGGTGTATAGCTAACAGCTGTATAGTTCCAGTAGCCTATAGTACTTGCCCAGATGATTTATCCTGTGTAACAGTATGCCTGTTGCTTGTCTCCTCCAGTGTTCTCTGATGGCCAGTACCACATGGACCAGAAGTCCATGACAGGCCTCATGGTGGGGGTCTGCATCACTCTGGCTTGTATCGCCATCTGTGCTCTCATCCTCATCAACAAAGGCAGATCCAGGTACATATCTATACTAATCTTCTTCATTTATTGTAATCTTCTTCATTTATTGTAATCTTCTTTTATGGTAATCATCTTCTTCTTTTATGGTAATCATCTTCTTCTTTTATAGTAATCATCTTCTCATATTCCATTTACTCCATCAGCCATTTTTGAAAGACCTCTCTTCAAATAGATTATTTCATATTGTCCACTAACTTCCACGCTTTACTCCAATAGGAAATCGTCCATCTGTAAGATCATGGACGTAGTGAACGGTGAGAGACCCCATGGTCCACATGCTGGTTTGGCCCTGGCCAATGACCACCAGGCTGACAACATAGAGGCCCTGATGCCTGTGATGGCACAACACTTCATTGATGCCAAGGTGAGACATGGCTCCACAGACACAGGCCACGAGTGGTATGAGAATGTATTTAAGACATCACTATGACAACCTTTATGATGCCATGATAAGGTTTTATGCTGGTTGTCAATGTCTTTTTAGCAACCAGCAACAGACCTCTCTATCTGTTTGTAATATCTCTGTTTCAGGGTGGTTCTAACCTGGTGATTAGTAGAACAGGTCCAGTCAATGGCAGCAACCGCGGTAAGAGATGGCAATTCTTCAAGAGGGAGAGACGTAATACAAATACAAGCCAGGTAAAATCTTCAGACGGGAACTTGATGCTATTAGAGAGCCTATCCTCAACATCAATACTGATCCAAAATAAAAATAAATAAATGCAACATGCAACTGTTTCAACAATTTTACTGAGTTATAGTTCATATGAGGAAATCAGTCAATTGAAATAAATTCATTAGGCCCTAATCTATGGATTTCACATGACTGGGCATGGGTGGGCCTGGGAGGGCATAGCCAATCAGAATTAGTTTTTCCTCACAAAAGGGCTTTATTACAGACAGAAATACTCATCAGTTTCATCAGCTGTCAAGGGTGGCTGGTCTCAGACGATCCCATAGGATGTGGAGGTCCTGGGCTGGCGTGCTTACACTTGGTCTGCGGCTGCCAAATTCTCTAAAATGACGTTGGAGGCAGTTTATGGTAGAGAAATTCATTCTCTGGCAACAGCTCTGGTGGACATTCCTGCAGTCAGCATGCCAATTGCATGCTCCCTCAAAACTTTAGACATCTGTGGCATTGTGTTGTGTGACAAACTGAACATATTAAGAGTGGCCTTTTATTGTCCCCCAGCACAAGGTGCACCTGTGTAATGATCATGCTGTTTATTCAGCTTCTTGATATGCCACATCTGTCAGGTGGATGGATTATCTTGGTAAAGGAGAAATGCTCAGTAACAGGGATGTAAACAAATTTGTGCACAACATTTGAGAGAAATAAGCTTGTGTGTATGGAACATTTCTGGGATCTTTTATTTCAGCTCGTGAAACATAGAACCAACACTTTACATGTTGTGTTTATATTTTGGTTCGGTATAGTTTAGAGTGGAGTATTGTTATACAATGACAAACAAACAAATATTTAAAAAATCTCCTCCTCTCCTCTATCTCTAGGCTGAGAACAGAGTGTGTCTGTACGAGGTAGGGAAGACCGTGCTGTGTTACGAGGAAAAGGTAGACGCTCTTCCCCTCCAGCCTTCCAGCCTGCAGATCCTGTTTGGACCACTAGGGGGCTTACAGCGCTCCATGGGTAGCAGTCGGGGAAGCAGCTCTGGGACCACTGAGACCAGCGAAGGAAGCCACGAGACAGGAGACTCCGGTCACGAGAGTGAGAATGAGTAACCCGTCCACAGATACGTTCGGGCCGTAATTCCAGCCATCCGTCCTTCGGGTCAGAGTTGGATGACAGCTCAACTCCAGAGGATGAAGAGTGTTTTAGAAGCGGAGGAAGAAGGAAATCCTGGTTTTAAAGTGGAATCTGAGGTGACGACACCAAGCCCAACCCTTACCATCATCACCATCATCTCCACCGGCCTGATCATGACACTGTCCAGTGGTCGTCCCTGTTCCCTCTCGGCTGAGGAAGTTACTTATCCTGTCCAGGCCACCGTCCAATCAGCAGGCTCCTCCTGACGATAAGACTACCCAGCCTGAATGTGACTTATCTACAGCTGAAGCTGCCCACTTCCCCATCCTTCTTGGCCTCCTGAAAACAGGTCCTTGGGCATGGAACATACGAGGAGTTATGAAGAGGGATCAGGAAGTTGAAGATTGAGGAGGAAACAGGGGTTTTCTTCAGGTCTAAATGAATGTTGTTGTGTTCCTGTTTCATTTTCAGCTCATTTTCAGTCTGTCTGGTTTTCGTCTGTGTGTCTGTTCGGTCTTTAGGGCTGTTTTTTTTTCAACACAGATCCAGCCTTGTCCTGGATTGGTGATAGGTATGTTATGGTATCCTGAAAAGCATGTTGAGTGATATTCTCCATTCAAAGTGGCTTCTTTGTACAGGACCCGGCTTAATCTGTGTCCAGGGGGAAATGAGTCCTTAATGTCTGTTCTAAACCAAATCTCACACCAAAAATGAATGTTCAAAAGAATGTAAACAAAAATGTTTTGCTTTTGTGATACATTTTCTAATATGTTAATACAGATTTATTTCTTCCTCTGAAGTAGAGGGTGTAGTTGGTGACCCCTCATTGCTGATTGTCTACCTCAGTGACTCTGATTTGTATATAGTGCTACCTCATCTTAACGGTATATTGTGCAGTACTGTATATAGTACTACCTCATCTTAACAGTATATTGTGCAGTACTGTATATAGTACTACCTCATCTTAACAGTATATTGTGCAATATTTCCCCATAACTCAGGGAATGAAGTTGAAAACATTTAAAAGCAATTTCTTCTTACCTGCATTAATATCCTGCAGGAATTATTTAGTCTTAATTTGTTTTGAAGATTTGTGAAAATTCCTTTTTTAATTATTAGTTGTTTTTTTACAAGGTTGGAAAAGCTTTTAAGTTTTGAATGATGAGTCTTTTCAGTAGAGTTCTACTATTTAAGTGCATTAGATATCATCCTTCTCTATTTGAGTAAGATAAAGTAACCAAAAATAAACATTCAACTGGCATTTCCAGTGCACCCGACCTTAAAAGCTTTAAAATGGCCTTATAACATGGAAAAGGGCTTTGCAGATGGTCGTAGATATAGAGATCCAAAGAAATGGCCTTATAACGTGGAAAAGGGCTTTGCAGATGGTCGTAGATATAGAGATCCAAAGAAATGGCCTTATAACGTGGAAAAGGGCTTTGCAGATGGTCGTAGATATAGAGATCCAAAGAAAGAGTTGTTCGCCTATAAGTAAACAAAACCTCAAAAGCAACAACAACAACAAATTCTACATGCAATAGGCATACAGACTATGCCAAAATCATGCGTTCCATGTACAACCGTTTCCACAGAGTTCTACACAGAACTCAAAAGGGTTCTACCTGGAACCCAAACAAAAGGGTTCTACCTGGAACCCAAAAAGGTTCTACCTGGAACCCAAAAAGGGTTAACCTTTTTGGAGGACAGCCAAAGGACAGCCAAAGCCAGAGGACAGCCAAAGAACCCTTGTGGAACCCTTTTTCCTAAGAGTGTATGTCTATTCCTCTTTGAGTTGAATGCATTTCTTATTGTACATTTCAAGATGAGTTTTATATCTGGTTGAAAGCTTTAACTCTTTGTCTTTCAGACGATTGTTCTCCGTTTGCATTCTATCTAAATCACTGATACTAAACGCAGCAGTGATACAGATGTCCCACTGAGCAAAAACTGATTCAATCAATGTTGTTTCCACGTCATTTCAACAACAAAAAATGCAATGTGATAACATTGAATCAACGTGAAAAACGGATTGGATTTGAAAAAAAGTCATCACTGTAAAGAGAATTTCATATTTTTTCAGCTTTTTAACCTAAGTCCAATGACATGGCAAAATTTTTTGGTTTGTTGATTTCATGTTGAAATCATGTTAGTTGACAACTCAACCAGATGTAATTCAAAACTAGACATTGAACTGACGTATGTGCCCAGTGGGGTGCTATCAGATGCCTTCTATCTAGATCATGGATGCATAATACAGTATTTGCATAATGTGATATGTTTCTAGGATTTTGATTCACTGGAAAGGGCATTTTATAGTCGATTCTTTGCGTTGCCAAGTTCAATCTTTTTTTAGAGTAGCTTGAGAGGTCAAAAAATTGTTCCGTTTAGTTGTCGATATGATTGTTGTTCAAGAGATTTCACCTTAAAGAACTTCAAAGTTAACTTTGGGACTTTTAAAACATTTGTTATTGTTTTGTTCTTTTAGGATAATTTTATTGAGTGTTGACACATATTTTTTATAGATGGTTATAAGAAAAGATTTGGCAATTTTCCCTCTGTCTGTGTTCTCAAAGCCTGTGCCAGTGGCAGGTTAGTCAGTGAGCCTGTTGCCTGTTGCCATTGCAGGACACCAATTGAACATTTGGAAAGTGTTGCTTATTTTTATTATTTGGCTCATTTTTTGTCATAATTTCCTGCTTTTGTAATGCATATTTACCATATCATTTTGTATTGTTTTCTCTCAATTGTTAAAACAAAGGTGTTTCTGTGTTACAATGCACAAGCCAAACTGTTTGGTCCTCTCAAGATTGTCTCATCATTTGAATAAAACTGTTCCTGAAAAACTATTCCAGTCTGGTGCTGTTGTGTTTTGTAATTCTCAGTTGATGTGGATGAGATATAATGAGGACATTGATTCACCTCAATGTGAAAATTAAAAAAAACACAGTATACAGCATTGATTGATATGTGGATGTAAGGCTCCATCCCAAATAGCACCCTATTCCAGATGTAGTGCACTACTTTTGACCAGGGTCAATGGGGGATAGGGTGCACTACTTTTGACCAGGGCCAATGGGGAATAGGGTGCACTACTTTTGACCAAAGCCCATAGTTGCCCTATTTTTTTGTGGAAAAATGATTTGCAGTGTAAACAAATGTTCAATTCAAATTTCAGCAGATAGGTAATCGGTGAATTGTTAAATAAATCTTCTTCGGGATTGGTGTCCTGTCCATGGGATGGGTGAGCTAACGTAGGCTAATGCGATTAGCATGAGGTTGTACGTTACAAGAACATTTCCCAGGACATAGACATATCTGATATTGGCAGAAAGTTTAAATTCTTGTTAATCTAACTGCACTGTCCAATTTACAGTAGCTATTACAGTGAAATAATGCCATGCTATTGTTTGAGGAGAGTGCACAATTTTGAACATGAAAAGTTGTTAATTAACAAATTAGGCACATTTGGGCAGTCTTGATACAACATTTTGAACAAAAATGCAATGGTCTGGAGGTGTGTTTTGGGTCATTGTCCTGTTGATAAACATGATAGTCCCACTAAGCGCAAACCAGATGGTGTTTCGCTGCAGAATGCTGAGGTAGCTATGCTGGTTGAGTGTACCTTGAATTCTAAATTAAATCACTGACAGTGTCACCAGAAAAGCCCCCCCCCCCCCCACACCATCACACCTCCTCCATGCGTCACGGTGGGAAACACATTCCGAGATCATCAGTTCGATCTACTCTGCGTCTCACAAAAACATGGCGGTTTGAGCCAAAAATCTCCAATTTGGACTCATCAGACCAAAGGACAGATTTCCAAGGGTCTAATGTCCATTGCTCGTGTTTCTTGGCTCAAGCAAGTATCTTCTTATTATTGGTGTCCTTTAGTAGTGGTTTCTTTGCAGCAATTTGACCATGAAGGCCTGATTCACACAGTCTCCTCTGAACAGTTGATGTTGAGATGTGTCTGTTACTTGAACTCTGTGAGGTGCAATCTGAGGGTCAGTTAAGTACTGATTTCTCAGGCTGGTAACTCTAATGAACAATGTCCTCTGCAGCAGAGGTAACTCTGGGTCTTCCTTTCCTGTGGCGGTCCTCATGAGAGCCAGTTTCATCATAGTGCTTGATGGTTTTTGCGACAGCACTTGAAGACACTTTCAAAGTTCTTTACATTTTCCGCATTGAATGTCTTAAAGTAATGGTGGACTGTCGTTTCTCTTTGCTTATTTGAGCTGTTCTTGCCATAATATGGACTTGGTCTTTTACCAAATAGGCCTATCTTCTTTATACCACCCATACCTTGTCACAACACATCTGATTGGCTCATTAAGAAGAAAGTACATTCCACAAATTAACTTTTAACAAGGCACACCTGTTAATTGAAATGCATTCCAGGTGACTACCTCATGAAGCTGGTTGAGAGAATGCTAAGAGTGTGCAATGCAACCAGTGGCTACTTTGAAGAATCTCAAATATAAAATATATTTTGATTTGTTGAACACTTTTTTGGTTACTACATGATTCCGTATGTGTTATTTCATAGTTTTGACATCTTCACTATTATTCTACAATGTAAAAAACTGTGAAAATAAAGGAAACACCTTGAATGAGTCCAAACTTTTGACAGGGACTCTATATATATATTTCAAATACATTTAACATAAATACTGCGCATATAATTATGTGTTGCTCACTATAAACATACGTTTTGGGGATTACTTTGAAGAAGAAAGGGTTCAATGGTTATATATTCCAACGACCCCGGAGCTTCCCCCACCGTCTCGTGTTTTACCACGTTCAATCGACGTACAATCTGCTGCAACACAGAGGGGGAAAAAGTGAGGGAGCGACTTTAGAGAGTGGTGCGACCCAGTTCAAACATACGGCCATTGTTGTATGGGCTAGCCATATATATGTGCTGTGTCTGCACTGCAGTTTTGTTGGTGTGAAAGTTTAACCTAGCGTCAGTTTAGTAGAAAACCTGTAATTTACATACTTTTTTTTGTTTGTTGCCATGTCCGAGGAGATTGAAGGTAGAATGCCCTCCAGCGATGAGGCAACCCACAAGGAACAGCAGGTCAGATTTGAATTATTATGATGCTAGCAAGCTAGGCTAATGCTACATTGCCAGTAGCTTGCTAGCCATGGTAATGGTCAAATATGGATGTCTAAGCACCATTTTAATTAGCTAGCAACTTGGTTAGTGTATTTCAAATGTGTCATCGCCGTGCACAATCATTATTTTAGTTATCAAGATTAGTTATATTGCGTTAAAGTTAACTACCAACACAAGTCTTTCTCGATTTACCGCTAGTTTGCTCTGTATGTTAGCTAACCAGCTAGCTAACTATATATTGTCCATATTGTTTTGTCTACGTGCGTTCATGCTGGCCGCTAAGCTACTTTTTTTGTTGCCACACTGCTGCTACGCAGAAGGCTAACGTTGTGTGCTGCTTGCTAGTAAACTAACCCCAACCATTAGATAATCAAACCAAAGGACATCCGTTTCTCTGAGAATCATAGCTAGTAGTTAAACTAACCATGACTTGTCAACCACGAGATTGATAAAACTATATTGCTGCCTGACCTAATGTTACATCATAACATGTCTCTCCATGCGTGTTTGTATGTTCTGTGTGTTCTTCCGCCAACACAGGAGATTGATGATAATGTCATCACTCCAGAGAAGGCAGAGGAGGTGAAACTGAAGGCCAGGTACCCTCATCTTGGAGCCAAACCTGGGGGCTCTGACCTGCTCCGGAAACGCCTTCAGAAAGGGGTATGTTTTTTTTTTCTTCCCTTCTTCAGAGCGATTCATTGTTTAATAGTCACATGTACAGGGTTGCACGTGTGATTGCAGGGTACATTGGGCTCCCGAGAGTGGCGCAGTGGTCTAAGGATTTTTATCTCAGTGCTAGAGGTGTCACTACAGGCACCCTGGTTCGAATCCAGACTGTCTCACAACCGACCGTGATTGGGAGTCCCTTAGGGCGGCGCACAATTGGCCCAGCCTCGTCCGGGTTTGACCGGGGTTGGCCCTCATTGTAAATAAGAATTTGTTTTAAACTGACTTGCCTAGTTAAATGAAAATACTTGTAGGCTCTGAGCTCCAACATGCAGCATTAAATTAAAATAACTAAAATGGTCATTTAAAAAAAACAACTAAACAATAGAAATAACACTGTCTGCATCATAACAACTGTAGCAGTGATGAATACATGTCCATTGGGGTGGAGGCAGAGTAAAGACTGTTGAGGGGGGGGGGGGGGGGTGACCATAGACGGAGCAGCAGGCAGAGTAAAGACTGTTGAGGGGGTGATGACCATAGATTTTATTTATTTACTTTTATTTTACCTTTATTTAACCAGGTAGGCAAGTTGAGAACAAGTTCTCATTTACAATTGCGACCTGGCCAAGATAAAGCAAAGCAGTTCGACAGATAAAACGACACAGAGTTACACATGGAGTAAAAACAAACATACAGTCAATAATGCAGTATAAACAAGTCTATATACAATGTGAGCAAATGAGGTGAGAAGGGAGGTAAAGGCAAAAAAGGCCATGATGGCAAAGTAAATACAATATAGCAAGTAAAATACTGGAATGGTAGTTTTGCAATGGAAGAATGTGCAAAGTAGAAATAAAAAATAATGGGGTGCAAAGGAGCAAAATAAATAAATAAATTTAAATTAAATACAGTTGGGAAAGAGGTAGTTGTTTGGGCTAAATTATAGGTGGGCTATGTACAGGTGCAGTAATCTGTGAGCTGCTCTGACAGTTGGTGCTTAAAGCTAGTGAGGGAGATAAGTGTTTCCAGTTTCAGAGATTTTTTGTAGTTCGTTCCAGTCATTGGCAGCAGAGAACTGGAAGGAGAGGCGGCCAAAGAAAGAATTTGGTTTTGGGGGTGACTAGAGAGATATACCTGCTGGAGCGTGTGCTACAGGTGGGAGATGCTATGGTGACCAGCGAGCTGAGATAAGGGGGGACTTTACCTAGCAGGGTCTTGTAGATGACATGGAGCCAGTGGGTTTGGCGACGAGTATGAAGCGAGGGCCAGCCAACGAGAGCGTACAGGTCGCAATGGTGGGTAGTATATGGGGCTTTGGTGATAAAACGGATTGCACTGTGATAGACTGCATCCAATTTGTTGAGTAGGGTATTGGAGGCTATTTTGTAAATGACATCGCCAAAGTCGAGGATTGGTAGGATGGTCAGTTTTACAAGGGTATGTTTGGCAGCATGAGTGAAGGATGCTTTGTTGCGAAATAGGAAGCCAATTCTAGATTTAACTTTGGATTGGAGATGTTTGATATGGGTCTGGAAGGAGAGTTTACAGTCTAACCAGACACCTAAGTATTTGTAGTTGTCCACGTATTCTAAGTCAGAGCCGTCCAGAGTAGTGATGTTGGACAGGCGGGTAGGTGCAGGTAGCGATCGGTTGAAGAGCATGCATTTAGTTTTACTTGTATTTAAGAGCAATTGGAGGCCACGGAAGGAGAGTTGTATGGCATTGAAGCTTGCCTGGAGGGTTGTTAACACAGTGTCCAAAGAAGGGCCGGAAGTATACAGAATGGTGTCGTCTGCGTAGAGGTGGATCAGGGACTCACCAGCAGCAAGAGCGACCTCATTGATGTATACAGAGAAGAGAGTCGGTCCAAGAATTGAACCCTGTGGCACCCCCATAGAGACTGCCAGAGGTCCGGACAGCAGACCCTCCGATTTGACACACTGAACTCTATCAGAGAAGTAGTTGGTGAACCAGGCGAGGCAATCATTTGAGAAACCAAGGCTGTCGAGTCTGCCGATGAGGATATGGTGATTGACAGAGTCGAAAGCCTTGGCCAGATCAATGAATACGGCTGCACAGTAATGTTTCTTATCGATGGCGGTTAAGATATCGTTTAGGACCTTGAGCGTGGCTGAGGTGCACCCATGACCAGCTCTGAAACCAGATTGCAGAGAAGGTATGGTGAGATTCGAAATGGTCGGTAATCTGTTTGTTGACTTTGCTTTCGAAGACCTTTAGAAAGGCACGGTAGGATAGATATAGGTCTGTAGCAGTTTGGGTCAAGAGTGTCCCCCCCTTTGAAGAGGGGGATGACCGCAGCTGCTTTCCAATCTTTGGGAATCTCAGACGACACGAAAGAGAGGTTGAACAGGCTAGTAATAGGGGTGGCAACAATTTCGGCAGATAATTTTTAGAAAGAAAGGGTCCAGATTGTCTAGCCCGGCTGATTTGTAGGGGTCCAGATTTTGCAGCTCTTTCAGAACATCAGCTGAATGGATTTGGGAGAAGGAGAAATGGGGAAGGCTTGGGCGAGTTGCTGTTGGGGGTGCAGTGCTGTTGTCCGGGGTAGGAGTAGCCAGGTGGAAAGCATGGCCAGCCGTAGAAAAATGCTTATTGAAATTCTCAATTATGGTGGATTTATCAGTGGTGACAGTGTTTCCTATCTTCAGTGCAGTGGGCAGCTGGGAGGAGGTGTTCTTATTCTCCATGGACTTTACAGTGTCCCAGAACTTTTTTGAGTTAGTGTTGCAGGAAGCTAGCCTTGGCTTTTCTAACTGCCTGTGTATAATGATTTCTAGCTTCCCTGAACAGTTGCATATCACGGGGGCTGTTCGATGCTAATGCAGAGCGCCTTAGGATGTTTTTGTGTTGGTTAAGGGCAGTCAGGTCTGGGGAGAACCCTTCCAGGATTATTTTTTATTTTTATTTTTATTTATTTTTTATTTATTTTTTTTCACCTTTATTTAACCAGGTAGGCTAGTTGAGAACACCTTTATTTAACCAGGTAGGCTAGTTGAGAACAAGTTCTCATTTGCAACTGCGAGCTGGCCAAGATAAAGCATAGCAGTGTGAGCATACAACAAAGAGTTACACATGGAGTAAACAATTAACAAGTCAATAACACAGTAGAAAACAAAGGGGGGTCTATATACAATGTGTGCAAAAGGCATGAGGAGGTAGGCAAATATTTACCAATAGACTATGTACAGCTGCAGCGATCGGTTAGCTGCTCAGATAGCTGATGTTTGAAGTTGGTGAGGGAGATAAGTCTCCAACTTCAGCGATTTTTGCAATTCGTTCCAGTCACAGGCAGCAGAGTACTGGAACGAAAGGCGGCCAAATGAGGTGTTGGCTTTAGGGATGATCAGTGAGATACACCTGCTGGAGCGCGTGCTACGGATGGGTGTTGCCATCGTGACCAGTGAGCTGAGATAAGGCGGAGCTTTACCTAGCATAGACTTGTAGATGACCTGGAGCCAGTGGGTCTGGCGACGAATATGTAGCGAGGGCCAGCCGACTAGAGCATACAAGTCGCAGTGGTGGGTGGTATAAGGTGCTTTAGTGACAAAACGGATGGCACTGTGATAGACTGCATCCAGTTTGCTGAGTAGAGTGTTGGAAGCCATTTTGTAGATGACATCGCCGAAGTCGAGGATCGGTAGGATAGTCAGTTTTACTAGGGTAAGCTTGGCGGCTTGAGTGAAGGAGGCTTTGTTGCGGAATAGAAAGCCGACTCTTGATTTGATTTTCGATTGGAGATGTTTGATATGAGTCTGGAAGGAGAGTTTGCAGTCTAGCCAGACACCTAGGTACTTATAGACGTCCACATATTCTAGGTCGGAACCATCCAGGGTGGTGATGCTAGTCGGGCATGCAGGTGCAGGCAGCGACCGGTTGAAAAGCATGCATTTGGTTTTACTAGCGTTTAAGAGCAGTTGGAGGCCACGGAAGAAGTGTTGTATGGCATTGAAGCTTGTTTGGAGGTTAGATAGCACAGTGTCCAAAGACGGGCCGAAAGTATATAGAATGGTGTCGTCTGCGTAGAGGTGGATCAGGGAATCGCCCGCAGCAAGAGCAACATCATTGATATACACAGATACCCCGGCCAGGTCGTTTAGAAAGGCCTGCTCGCAGAAGTGTTTCAGGGAGCGTTTTACAGTGATGAGTGGAGGTCGTTTGACCGCTGACCCATTACGGATGCAGGCAATGAGGCAGTGATCGCTGAGATCTTGGTTGAAGACAGCAGAGGTGTATTTAGAGGGGAAGTTGGTTAGGATGATATCTATGAGGGTGCCCGTGTTTAAGGTTTTGGGGTGGTACCTGGTAGGTTCATTGATTATTTGTGTGAGATTGAGGGCATCAAGTTTAGATTGTAGGATGGCTGGGGTGTTAAGCATGTTCCAGTTTAGGTCGCCTAGCAGCACGAACTCTGAAGATAGATGGGGGGCAATCAGTTCACATATGGTGTCCAGAGCACAGCTGGGGGCAGAGGGTGGTCTATAGCAGGCGGCAACGGTGAGAGACTTGTTTTTAGAGAGGTGTATTTTTAAAAGTAGAAGTTCAAATTGTTTGGGTACAGACCTGGATAGTAGGACAGAACTCTGCAGGCTATCTTTGCAGTAGATTGCAACACCGCCCCCTTTGGCAGTTCTATCTTGTCTGAAAATGTTGTAGTTTGGAATTAAAATGTCTGAGTTTTTGGTGGTCTTCCTAAGCCAGGATTCAGACACAGCTAGAACATCCGGGTTGGCAGAGTGTGCTAAAGCAGTGAATAGAACAAACTTAGGGAGGAGGCTTCTAATGTTAACATGCATGAAACCAAGGCTATTACGGTTACAGAAGTCGTCAAAAGAGAGCGCCTGGGGAATAGGAGTGGAGCTAGGCACTGCAGGGCCTGGATTCACCTCTACATCGCCAGAGGAACATAGGAGGAGTAGAATAAGGGTACGGCTAAAAGCTATGAGAATTGGTCGTCTAGAACGTCTGGAACAGAGTAAAAGGAGGTTTCTGGGGGCGATAAAATAGCATCAAGGTATAATGTACAGACAAATGTATGGTAGGATGTGAATACAGTGGAGGTAAACCTAGGTATTGAGTGATGAAGAGAGAGATATTGTCTCTAGAAACATCGTTGAAACCAGGAGATGTCATTGCATGTGTGGGTGGTGGAACTAATAGGTTGGATAAGGTATAGTGAGCAGGACTAGAGGCTCTACAGTGAAATAAGCCAATAAACACTAACCAGAACAGAAATGGACAAGACATATTGACATTAAGGAGAGGCATGCTTAGTCGAGTGATCAAAAGGGTCCGGTGAGTGGAGAGGTTGGTTGGTGATTTAGACAGCTAGCCAGGGCATCGGTAGCAAGCTAGCATAGGATGGAGGTCTGTTGTTAGCCACCTCTTGCGTTCCGTCAGTAGATTAGTGGGGTTCCGTGTGGTAGAGGGGATTAATCCAAATCACACAACAACAAAAATAAAAACAATAGATATAGTTATAGAGGCCCAAGAAGAAAACATAATAATAATAAAATAAAAGATTGTCCGATTGTCTATTCAGATAGCAGCCGGTAAGACAGCTAATGGTTAGCAGGCCGCAGATGGGCGTTCAGGTAACGTCGCGACGGAGGAGCCAGCCGAATAACTCCTTCGGGTAGATAACGTCGGCAGTCCAGTTGTGAAGGCCCGGTGGGTCTCCGCGAAGGCAGTAAAACGGGTCCGGATAGGTGACTGCAGCCCAGGTGTGATTGATGGAACTCAGGAGTGATTGACGGAGCTTGCTAGCTCCGGAATAATTGATGTTTGCGCCGGAATCGACGAAGGCCGATAGTCACACGGATAGCAGCTAGCTAGCTGTGAGATCCGGGTATGAGTGTCCAGAGAGCAGTCGAAATCCAGGGACATGGAGAGAAAAATTGGTCCGGTATGTTCCGTTCCGAGCCGCGCTGCGCCGTACAGAACTGGCGATAGATTTTCGAGCTAAAGGATAGCTGATGACCACAAACCGTGGTTAGCTGAATACTAACGATTTGCCAGTAAAGGAGCTAACTAGCTTCTGAACTAGCTTCTGGCTAGTTTCAGGCTAGCTTCTTGGAGGATTACAGATCTGAGGTAAATAATACTTTTTTATAAATATACATTGGTGAGGCGGGTTGCAGGAGAGTGTTTTGAAGATGAGTTGATGGAAAATAAAAATAAAATGTATGTGAAAAAGTTGTAAATATATATATATATATATATACAGGACACGACAAGACGAGGACAAAAGACGTCTGAACTGCTATGCCACCTTGGAGAGCAGCATGGAGCAGCAGGCAGAGTAAAGACTGTTGAGGGGGTGATGACCATAGATGGAGCAGCAGGCAGAGTAAAGACTGTTGAGGGGGTGATGACCATAGATGGAGCAGCAGGCAGAGTAAAGACTGTTGAGGGGGGGGTGGCTATAAACGGAGCAGCAGGTAGAGTAAAGACTGTTGAGGGGGTGATGACCATAGATGGAGCAGCAGGCAGGGTAAAGACTGTTGAGGGGGGGGGGGGGGGGGGGGGGGGGGTGATGACTATAGACGGAGCAGCAGGCAGAGTAAAGACTGTTGAGGGGAGGGGGGGGGGTGACTAGACTGAGCAGCAGGCAGAGTAAAGACTGTTGAGGGGGAGATGACCATAGAAGCGGGGAGAACGGGGCGTGGTTGGGGTCCCTGATGATCTTCTTGGCATTCCTGTAACACCTGGTGATGTAGGTGTCCTGTAGGGCAGGCAGTGTGCACCCAACGGTGCGTTCGGCTGCACGTATCACCCTCTGAAGCGCCCTGCGGTCCGCGACGGAGGAGTTGCTGTACCAGGCTGTGATGCAGCCTGACAGTAGGCTCTCGGAATGGTGCTCCTATAGAACACCGAGGGCCCTCGGGGACAGGCTGAATGTCTTCAGCATCCTGAGCTTGAAGAGTCTCTGTTGTGCCATCTGTACCACGGTGTCTGTGTATTTAGACTAGGTGACACATCTGTCTGTGCCCCTTGAGCAAGGCACTTAATCCTAATTGCTCCTGTCCATCATTTCGCTAACGTTGAGGGAGAAGTTGTTTACCTGCCACCACGCTGTCAGAGTGCCTACCTCCTCCCTGTAGGACGTCTCGTCGTCGTTTGTAATCAGGCCTACTTCTGTCGTGTCATCAGCGAACTTGATGATGGAATTGGAACCGTGGGAGGCCACGCAGTCGTGAGTATACAGGGGGGAACTGAGGACGCACCCTTGTGGGGCCTCCGTGTTGAGATTCTGTGCCGAGGAGATAACGTTGCCTACCTTCACCACCTGGGGGGTGGCCTGTCAGGAAGTCCAGGACCCAGTTGCATAGGGAGGAGTTAAAGACCCTGGGCCGTGAGCTTTGTAATGAGCTTATAGGACACTATGGTATTGCAGGCTGAGCTGTAGTCCATGAACAGCATCCTCACACATGCATTCCTTTTGTCCAGGTGGGTGACTGCAGCGTGCAGTGCAATGGTGATTGCGTTGTCCGTGGAACTGTCAGGGCGGTAGGCAAATTGGAGAGGGTCGGGGAGGGAGGAGGTGATATGGAGAGGGTCGAGTGAGGAGGTGATATGGAGAGGATCGAGTGAGGAGGTGATATGGAGAGGGTCGAGTGAGGAGGTGATATGGAGAGGGTCGAGTGAGGAGGTGATATGGAGAGGGTCGAGTGAGGAGGTGATATGGAGAGGGTCGAGTGAGGAGGTGATATGGAGAGGGTCGAGTGAGGAGGTGATATGGAGAGGGTCGAGTGAGGAGGTGATATGGAGAGGGTCGAGTGAGGAGGTGATATGGAGAGGGTCGAGTGAGGAGGTGATATGGAGAGGGTTGTGAGTGTCGGGGAGGGAGGAGGTGATATGGTCTTTGATGAGCCTCTCGAAGCACTTCCAGATAATGGAAGTGAGTTCTACTGGTCGTTAGTCATTCAGTTCAGTTTTCTTCCTTGGGCACAGGGACGATAGCAGACATCTTGAAGCAGGTGGGTATAGAGGCCTGAGCTAGGGAGCGATTAAAAAATGTCTGACAACACAACAGCCAGCTGGTCTGCTCATGCTCTTAGAGCACTGTTACGGACGCCTCTATGAAGAGGGAACGCAACACCCTGCTACAACTAAACTCTCCGTGAAGTGAAAGAGGTATGGACTGTAGGTGCGAGTAAGGATGACAACAGGCAGAATGTGGTACCGTTTACAAGGACTTTATTCCTTTACACGGTAATATGGGGAAAAGGGGCTGGATGGAACCAAAGCAAAGAAAGTAAATCTCAAAGCCCCCCCCTCTCCTATCTTACCTGCCTACCCACTACTTACCTAATTTAGCACCACCTGGTGCCCTAACCAAAATACAGAGGGTGGTCCGCCCAGGTCTTACCTAGTGTGCCTAGACAGTGAATATACTACGGGTATATGTATGCCCGCGGGCCTCTTGCCTAAAAACTCCCAAGGTGCCTTCCCCTTTCCCTTTCCCCCTGGGAACAAATGAAACAGAATATTAAACCATTTCAAAAAACAAACTAAGAAACAAAGGACATCAAATAAGCTCTATCTGAGCAACAAACTCACAAAACATACCAACTCCCAGCAAAATCGAACTCCCAGCAAAATCGAACTCCCAGCAAAATCGAACTCCCAGCAAAATCGAACTCCCAGCAAAATGTCTGCAATGACCTCCCAGAAAATCTCTCTCCAAAAAGATCTCCCTCCTGAACAGAACACTGGCTTTTATATAGCTTCAGAAGGAATGGGTAATTGGAGACAGCTGCGTCTTGACGAGGGGGCGGGGTCAGCTCTCCAATTAGCCCTGGAGTTGACCAATCAGCTGCTTGAGGGATTTCAGGAAGCCATTTCCTGAAATAAACACATGCAAATACACAAACTACAACACATAATCTGGGGAACGTAACAAGCACGACTAGGGATGCTGTCTGGGCCAGCAGCCCTGCAAGGGTTAACACGTTAGAGTGACATATGTCCTCAGTAGCGCCCGGAAGTGTGTAACCCATGTTGTCATCGTGTGCTCTCCTCAGCAGCTCAGGGTCATTGTGCTCGAATCGTGAGGTGTGTCCTATAAGGTTTTAAGCTACTCTGGTATGGTGGAGTTGGTGACCGCGATGTGACTGACTTTCTTTCTTAAGAGCCCCTGCTACATACTGCCTTGTGTCCGACCCACTGAATTGCTCATCCACTTTGTCCCTATACTTGTGTTTCGCCATCTTGATTGATCTGCGTAGGTCATATTCGTACTGTTTAACCAAACAATTGTCCCCGGTAACCTTGCCCTGTTTATAAGCAGCATCTGTCTGTGTTTTCCTACAAGGCTGCGATCTATGTTTTATTTTTTATTACTCCGGTGACAGCCGGAGTATCTCCAGAGGCGACCCGGAACATATTCCAGACCATGTGATCAAAGCAGTCTTTTGAGTGTGAATTCTGATTGGTCAGACCAACGATGTACCTGACCACCGGAACGTTCCGCTTGAGTTTTTATTTAACCTTTTGTTTAACCAGGTAGGCCAGCTGAGAACAAGCTCTCATTAACAACTGCGACCTGGCCAAGATAAAGCAAAGCAGTGCGACACAAACAACAACAGTTACACATAAACAAACTTAGTCAATAAGTGGGAGAGGGGGGGTGGTGTATTGTCACAGTGATGTATGACAGCGTGTTCATAGATGTCCAACAATCTGTTGTTAACGCCACGTATTGTGTGAGGGCTCGTACTTTGTCCATTGTACAATTTCTCCATCCGGGCCTTCGCATTTTTAATGCATGGCATCTTGTAGTCGCTCTACATACAGTTCATTCAGCAAGTATTAAACCTTTACCACATTTTGTAACGTTACAGCCTTATTCTAACATTTGAGAACTTTATTTATTTAATCCATCTACACACTATCCCATAATGACAAAGTAAAAACAGTTAAAAAATAATAATTGGCAAGTGTATATAAAAATAAAGATACCTTATTTACATAAGTATTCAGACCCTTTGCTATGAGACTCTAAATTGAGCTCAGGTTGCATCCTGTTTCCATTCATCGTCCTTGAAATGTTTCTACAACTTGATTGAAGTCCACCTGTGGTAAATTCAATTGATTGGACATGACACCTGTCTATATAAGGTCCCACAGTTGACCGTGCATGACAAAGCAAGAATCAAGCCATGAGGTCAAAGGAATTTATCCGTAGAGCTCCGAGACAGGAGCTGAGGAAGGGTACCAAAACATTTCTGCAGCATTGAAGGTCCCGAGAGCACAGTGGCATCATTCATTCTTAAATGGAAGAAGTTTGGAACCACCAAGACTCTTCCTAGATCTGGCTGCCCGGCCAAACTGAGCAATCGGGGGAGAAGGGCCTTGGTCAGGGAGGTGACCAAGAACCCGATGGTGACTCTGACAGAGCGCCAGAGTTCCTCTATGGCGATGGGAGAACCTTCCAGAAGGACAATCATCTCTGCAGCACTCTACCAATCAGGCCTTTATGTTAGTGGCCAGGCGGAAGCCGCTCCTCAGTAAAAGGCCCATGGAAGCCTGCTTGGAGTTTGCCAAAAGGCACCTAAAGGACACCGGCCATGATAAACAAGATTCTCTGGTCTGATGAAACCAAGATTGAACTCTTTGGCCTGAATGCCAAGTGTCACGTCTGGAGGAAACCTGGCACCTTCCCTACGGTGAAGCATGGTGGTGGCAGCATCATGCTGAGGGGATGTTTTTCAGCCGCATGGACTGGGAGACTAGTCAGGATCGAGGGGAAAGATGACTTGAACCTAATCGAACAAGTCAGGAGAGACCTGAAAATAGCTGTGCAGCGATGCTTCCCATCCAACCTGACAGAGCTTGAGAGGATCTGCAGAGAAGAATGGAAGAAACTCCCCCAAAATACCCAAGAAGACTCAAGGCTGTAATCGCTGTCAAAAGGTGCTTCAACAAAGTACTGAATATAGCGTCTGAATGCTTATGTAAATGTGATATTTATTTTTTTACATTTGCAAGCATTTCTAAAAACCAGTTTTTGCTTTGTCATTTTGGGGTGTTGTGTGTAGATTGATTGGGGGGGGGGGGGGACAATTTAATCAATTTTAGAATAAGGTGGTAACGTAACAAAATGTGGAATAAGTCGAAGGGTCTGATTTAGTTTGCGAAGGCACTGTCTGCTATCAGGGCATTGAAGCAGACATCCATTTGACAATGATATCAACTGTAGTCAGCACTGTGATGTTTCTCCGTCCCCTATCGCACTGCTGGCAGTCATTGTTAACGACAATGACTCGCAGAGCGCTTTACATCCGGGGCAAATCATTTTAAAGATGCATACCTTCTCCTACTAATGTTACAGCATGGTTGCATTAGGTGTTTAATCTAAATGTTTCCCTTTATGATGATCTGGACCTGTTAGTGGTAGTGTTGTGATAACTGCACTGTGAATTTAATTTTGGTTATATAAAAAAAATGTTGGTTACTGAATTTTTCTAATCGTTAACAATCCCAATTTTGTTTTTTAAAGGTTCACATCCTTAGACCTGTACCATAACTAATCTGTGTTTTTTGTTTTGTGTCTCTACAGCAAAAGTTCTTTGACTCTGGGGACTACAACATGGCCAAGGCTAAGGTGAAGAACAAGCAGCAGCTCCCTGCAGTGACACCGGCTGAGAAGGCAGAGATAACCGGGGACCACATCCCCACACCCCAGGACATCCCCCAGAGGAAGCCCTCTATCGTGGCTAGCAAACTGGCTGGCTGAGTGGGTTGATGGAACCATGGAACTAGGAACCATGGAACTAGGAACCATGGAACTAGGAACCTTGGAACTGTTTTGTTCTGTTACCATTCCATCACTCGCTCTTGTTCTCTCTCTGAGCCGGTCTCAATTAGTTCCCTATGTCTACCACTTGGCACTAACCCTTCAATGCATGCATATTTTGCTGGCCCTTCCTCCATATTCCTCACATTTGTTCAAACATTGAAGAGGTAGGGGGGGGCAAGGGGAAGAGGGGTAGAGAACCAAGAGGAAGGGACAGGGAGCCATGGGGCAGAGGGGTAGGGAGCTATGGGGTAGAGCCACGGGATAGAGAACCAAGGGGAAGGGGTAGGGAGCCAAGGATAGGGGTGTGGCCATTGGTAAGGGTTAGGGAGCCAATTACTTCTACTAGGCCTCTGTCTTCTGGCCCCTTTCTTTCATTCCTGCACCTTCTACATACAGTGCATTCAGGAAGTATTCAGACCCCTTCCCCTTTCCCACATTTTGTTACGTTACAGCTTTATTCTAACATGGATTTTAACTAGTCCTCATCAATCTACACACAATACCCCATAATGACATCACAATACCCCATAATGACATCACAATACCCCATAATGACAAGGGGAAATGAGTTTATAGAACTTTTGCAAATTTATAAAAAATTACCGAAATACCTTATTTACATAAGTTAGGTTCAGGTGCATCCTGTTTCCATTGATCATCCTTGAGATGTTTCTACAACTTGATTGGAGTCCATCTGTTGTAAATTCAATTGATTGGACATGATTTGGAAAGGCACACACCTGTCTATATAATGTCCCACAGTTGAAAGTGCATGTCAGAGCAAAACCATGCCATGAGGTTGAAACAATTTTCTGGAGAGCTCCAAGACAGGATTGTGTCGCTGCACGGATCTGGGGAAAGGTACCAAACCATTTCTGCAGCATTGAAGGGCCCCAAGAACAGAGTGGCCTCCATTATTCTTCAATTGAAGAAGTTTGGAACCCGTGTGACGCAGCATCTCCATGCAAGAGGTGTCACTACAGTCCCTGGTTCGAATCCAGGCTGAATCATCTGGCCGTGATTGGGAGTCCCATAGGGCGGCGCACAATTGGCCCAGCGTCGTCCGGGTTTGGCCGGGGTAGGCCGTCATTGTAATTAAGTATTTGTTCTTATCTGACTTGCCTAGTTAAATAAAATACCTAGGGCCACCTGGCCAAACTGAGCAATCGGGGGAGAAGTGCTTTGGTCAGGGAGGTGACCAAGAACCCGATAGTCACTCTGACAGAGCTCCAGAGTTCCTCGTGGAGATGAGGGAACCTTCCAAAAGGACAACCATCTCTGCAGCACTCCATCAATCGGGCCTCTATGGTAGAGGGGCCAGACAGAAGCCACTCCTCAGTAAAAGGCACATGAAAGCCTGCTTGGAGTTTGCCTAAAGACTGACAGACCATCAGAAACAAGATTCTCTGGTCTGATGAAACCAAGATTGAACTCTTTGGGATGGAATGCCAAGCATCACGTCTGGTGTGGGGATGTTTTTCAGCGGAAGGGACTGGGAGACTAGCCAGACCGAGGGAAAGATGAACGGAGCAAAGTATAGAGAGATCCTTGATGAAAACCTGCTCCAGAGCGATCAGTACTTCGGACTGGGGCGAATGTTTATCTTCCAACAGGACAACTACACTAAGCACACAGCCAATACAACGCAGGAGTGGCTTCGGGACAAGTCTCTGAATGTCAGAGCCTGGACTTGAACCCAATTGAACATCTCTGGAGAGACCTGAAAATAGCTGTGTCGTGACGCTCCCAATCCAACCTGACAGAGCTTGAGAGGATCTGCAGAGAAGAATGGGAGAAACTCCCCAGATACACGTGTGCCAAGCTTGTAGCGTCATACCCAAGAAGACTCAAGGCTGTAGTCAGCTGCAAAAGGTGCTTCAACAAGGTACTGAGTAAAGGGTCTGAATGCTTATATACATTTCTAAAAACCTATTTTTGCTTTGTCTTTCTTGGGTATTGTGTGTAGATTGATCAGGGGGGGACTATTTAATCCATTTTAGAATAAGGCTTTAACAAAATGCAGAAGAAGGTAAGTAGTCTGAAATACTTTCTGAACTACTTCATAAAATGAAAATCAAGCAGAAAGAATCTTGAGGAAAATTGCTGCCGGAGGATCACTGTCCTCGGATAGTGGTATTAAATGAGAAGTTGAAATATATTTTTGCAAAGTGTACTCCAGAGGGCCTATATATCTACTGTGGTGACTGATTGAAACCGTATATAGCCTATCACCATGTATCTGAGAGGACAAAGTCAATATTTTAGACATGTTTTGTCTTCTATATATTCCATTCGACATTTTCAATTATGAGGTAATAATGTAGAACAATCTGATTTTTATCCTTCTAATTACAATTCTAATCCCACCCCTGCCTTCCTAGCCCAGTCACACATCTGTTTACGCTGTCTTGCCAGTGCCAGCTCTTATGGGCCAAGCCAACACAAACGGATCTGGGACCATCAGGCCATGCCCTCTTCCTCTCCAATGTTCCAAAGCTATGTTCTTTGTTCTGATACGTTGATTGAAAATAGCCTGTGTCACGCAGTAGCTGTTGTTAGCTAGCTAGTCATGTTCCAATGAATATTTGCAGCATTGGCTCGTCTATAGTCCTTAAAAGGCTGCTGTTGTATATTATGAATGTATAATGTGTATATATGGGGCTCCCGAGTGGTGTAGCGGTCTAAGGCAGTGCAGACACCCTGGTTCGAATCCAGGCTGTATCACAACCGGCCGTGATTCGCAGTCCCATAGTGCGGTGCACAATTGGCCCGGTGTCGTCCGGGTTTGATTTTTGGCCAGGGTAGGCCATCATTGTAAATAAGAATTTGTTCTTAACTGACTTGCCTAGTGAAATAAAATAAAATTCAATGCATCTCTTAACAGTTATGAGCCGTAGTTTACTCTTGGGCAATATTTGTCCATTCACTCCAGTGAGAGAATCTCGGCTTGTGTCTAAAATGGCTCCCTATAATATATATATATATATATATAGGCCCTGGTCAAAAGTAGTGCACTACATAGGGAATAAGATGCCCTTCTCATATGACCTCTGAACCTAGCACAGGAATGCCTGCCTGCCACTATCTGATACTCAAGTCATTTAGGTTTAATCGTCAAAGCAACTCACTTAAATGAAATGTTGATCTGAAGGGTGTGCATGTGCATTGACTGTCACGTTATGCCATTTTTTTTGTTTGTTTTGTAAATAAACTAGTTTTGCACAATAGCTTTGTCTGGACTTTGCCTTTTTTCCCAAATGTTTTATTTGCCATTTTTACTTATTTGCAATTTTTACGACAAGCCTCATTCTTTTGATTATGCATGTTGATTCATCCGGTAACCCACATTGTTGGCTGTTTTTCTAAACTGAACTGTTCAAATGTCATGGATCTTCATAGTCCAAAAGGAATTATTTATTTTATCTACTTGACAAATCTGGGCCATATTTTTTTGACAACATCACTACCAAAATATAGTTGTTTTCAGTGGCGACCTGTCATTCAGGGCAGATCCCCACCTGTTTAGCATGTTATCTTGGCATTAATAAATGTCCCCATCAGTTTGCAAACAATAAAATTTAAAATAAACATTTTTTTTAAATGAATCATTGAGTTTAATAAAGCCGCATACAAAAATGGTGTATTTTTTTGCTTTCTTGAGTAAGGTAAGGTGGTGTTTCAGTCCAGCTCAGTGTTTTCTGTGGTGGTGGTGCAGCCAGTGGAAAATATTTATAGTGTAGGGGTTGGTAATGTTCTCTAGTTACGCTGTGATTGGCTCAGTGTTCTGTCACTCATGGGGGACACTGCGTCACCGCCAAATCTAAGGGTAGAGATCGAACATTCAAGCCCCTTGGATGCTGCAATAAAGTTACATTAGAAGTGCCCATCCAAGAAGGCTCAAGGTCATTCGCCACATAAAATGACGTCAAATTACGTTTTATCTACAGTAGCTTTGATTGAACTGATCATCGTACTTTCAAAATCTAAGCTAGCAGTCATCATCATGGATCACTTCATCAGTTTTTTTCAGACTTCCCAGTTGTCTTGAAAGCACCATAAATCCAGAGAATGACAGACTTTGATGTCAAAGTTTGCTCATGAAGGACCGCCGCGCCACCTTCCTGTTCAAGTGAGCACAGCACAAGGTGAGTCCAAAAATGTCTTGTATGATACTGCATAAATGATGTAATATGCCAGGGAGATATGTATACTCTAGTAAAGAAAGTAATACTTTGTGTATGTTGTGTAGTAAGCTGTTAGTAGCCACGTGCATCACCCTAATAATTTAGTCTATTTTCCCCTCTTAATTTCGTCTACTGTTCTGACTTGGTGGTGCACATGTATCCTATAACCTGTTTTAGAGAAATGTAATCATTGAATATTGTCAGAGCTTTCATTGTTTGCTTATATGCCCACTTTATTTATCCTACGGTTCTGACTTGGTGTACAGGGGAAATACTGTAAGAACGGCCCATGTTCTGAATTCTGTCGCTGTACATTTTAAAAAGTGCTGAACAAGTAGTTATATTGACTACATCCGTCCTAGCTCGCTCATTAATGTCTTAATCGAAATTACAGATTGCCTCTTATCTGCTTGTCGTCCCCTTATGCCATAGTTTGTACATCTCAATTGTCAGTAGAAACCACATTTTGACTAAGCAAGGCAGCCATATCAGCTGTTTTTTTTAAAGGCTGTAAATGAAGCTGACTGAACTCTTTCACTGCCCGACGATAAGGCTCTGCTGATAACCAGGTGTAGCAGTGGTAAGGTGTTGGGACTCTGCTGTTGGGACAGCTTTATGTAGGCCCTATCAGTTTGAGGGCACCGTTTGTCACCGTTATAGTGCAATTCATGTATTGTTTAGTATTGTGCAGTGGCATTCTTGGCATGCATCTCCTAATTTTTTGTCGGGTTTGCCCCACCAAGATTTACATGCTAAAATCGCCACTGGTTGTTTTTGGCTTACATATTAATTTGTAGATGGTGAAAATTAGGAATATTTTTGATTGACATGACAATCCAATAGTCTGACTCCAGCAGACACCTCAGGGCACTGACACTGCGAAGCATGCGAATGGTGTCAGACGATGCTAACAAGCTAGTAGCTATCTACCTACAGTAAATTATCAGACCGAAAACATGTAAGGAAACGTGATCAGGTGAAATTATGAAAGAGAATGGAAAGAACTTTAGCTTCTCTCTATCCAATCAGAGAAACAGGATCAACGTACAGCCCGCCCTTTTCTTTACAGACAGGCAAACTAGCGAATTGAGTTATGTAGACCGCACAAACGACTCACTCAAAGACAGGACAGTATGGTTTATAAACTGTGAGTGACATGAGAGACGCTTGCTGGTACCCGAAAATATATATATTTTTCCCGATCACGGATAATTACAAAAAAATACTCTGATCATAATCGTATCCAGAAAATTACCCATATCCGTTAGAATACTCTTTTTGTCAGACTACTCCGTCAGACTACTCACCGGGGAAAGCATCCGCACGAACGAAACAGCGTCTCCCTCTGTCTCAGTATGTGTAGCCCATCTATCTAATTCTGTCTGGTCAAAAACAGTACGACACTGTTGTCGCCCATAGCATTAAATCCACCGGAAGCCAGCGAGCATTTTAGTTGTCAATGTATCTAAGGATAGTTGGTTAGACTAAATGTTGAAGTTAAAATGGTGCTGGAATAGTGGAGGCACCGCTTTCTTTGTGACTTGCGCTAACTCCCTGTGGTTCTAAATCAATAGTTGTTTAGTAGTCCGAAATTGTCGGAAACATTAACTTGCTTGTGTAAAGGATGTCACGCTGCTTGCGGATTTGTGCCATATACTTGCGGTGAACTCGCAACCTCTGCCGAGTGGTAGGAAGTCAAGCGTCCTACCACTTGCCTCCCCATGTGCTACACTTTGACCACGCAGTGGCTCATGGAACTTCACTGGGCAGTTTTGTGTTGATACAAAGGTGTAGTCGAATTTATTCTTCTTATTGTCTCAGCCTTTAGGCCTATATTTCACGTTGTCAAGGCATATGAACTAACAGGTTCTAGAGCAAACAACGTAATTATCACAACACATAGATTGTAAAAGCCTTCTTTTTTTTAGCTTCCCGTATTATGTGAGTGAGTCAGAGAGAGTGAGAGGAAAGCGAATGATGCGTGTATATTGTAATGAAACAACAAGGGAGCAGACACACGCACTGTCGTGAATGCAAGGTCCGGTCACTTCTGACACCATAATGAAACAGCAGGGAGCAGGTCTCGAACCCTCAACCTAGCCCTAAGTCCTGCGCGCTATCGACTGTGCCGCAAAAGCATGCTCATGCGGCAGAGTCGATATCCGCGCTTATAAACCCAGGGTCGGTAGAATATCTACAATAGCAGGTGATTTTATCTTTGTAATTTTTGTATTTATTAAGGAACCCAATTCCTGGGGTCCAGCAACATTCAGGCAGTTATATACAATAACAAAAAATGTGTGTGCTACTACCACATATTTACAACGCAAAATCCACGTGTACGTGTGTGTAGAGTGCGTGTGTTAGCATGAGTGTGCGTGTGTCTGTACCTGTGTGTGTCCCTTTTCAGTCCCTGCAGTCATTTGTGGGCTGAGCAAGTAGCCTATAAAGGGTTTATACAGACATTAGCAAGCAAGAGTTTGAATTACACCACGATGTTCGGTGCTGTCGCGTGCACTTCATTTTTTATGGGCCTAATAATAAGACGAAATTTAAACGGTAAAAAAATTATGACATTTTAATTAACACAACCAGTTATGATATTGTAATAGGATTGTCATCCAAATCACTTCAAAAAGTAGACTACCTGTGCATGTTCGTCTACTCCAAAACAATTCCAGCATCCAAACTGCATGTATACATGCGTCATTTGTTGAATGGAAGAAAAAAAAACGAAAATAATAATGGCGTTTAGCTATTGATTAGGCCTACATGAATTGATGCGTCTTGCTGACAATTTTAGGGTACTAGGGGGTAACTAGGTCAATGTCTAATTGCTGACACAAAAAAAGCAACCGTTGGAAAATAATTAGTATGTGATGATGGTCATGCTTTGACAAATAAACTATAAAGGGAAATAAATGTCTAGTTTAAACTTTTTTGACCCCCCCCCCCCCCTAAAAAAATAAGAAAATCGGTCTTCTCATGAAAACGTCTGTATCATCCGAATGGTTTGGCCTACTAACTAATATGACCACTCTATAGAAAGGGGAGACTCTTACGAACACGATGGGTGTTCTCCATTTTGCTCTACGGGACTCTTCAGAAGTGTTTGTTTGGTGACCATACGGCAGGTAGCCTCGTGGTTAGAGCGTTGGACTAATAACCGGAAGGTTATAAGATCGAATCCCTGAGCTGACAACGTACAAATCTGTCCTTCAGCCCTGATCAAGGCAGCACTGTTCCCAGACCGTCATTGAAAATAAGAGTTTGTTCTTTAACTGACTTAAAGGTTTTTAAAAATGACACGTCACCACAAACAGTGCTTTCTCATGCACCTTTATATTGTGTTGGAATAAAATATGGTGAAAGGTATTTGGAAATACAATTTAAATAAATGTGCTATAAATACTGAGACCAACTTTTTAAAATTGGAGCATGAGACACGCGTGATGGATTAATATCACACGACCACGTACTATGAAAAAGTTTGGGAGAAATATAGGCTACATTTGCGTCTGTATCCCATGCCCTGAGTAAACGCAAGGCGCATGCGCCGTAGAATCATCCTCACAATTTAAAGCTTGCGGAGGTATAATGTATCCTGTTTATATTATCGTCTTGAGTCCTTGTTCAAATGAACACGCCTGTAAAGCTGCTGTCATAAGATTGATGGGCGGGACGAGGAAGACAAAGTCCACCTCACCGGTGAAGACAAACACCTGGGGAAGTTGTCTACTTTCACAAATCGTTCTGCACTGGCGCAACAGCTGGGCTTCAATATGTTGCGGACATAAGGAACCTCATGTTGATAATAAGGGGATGTACAAGTATCGATTCGTCCTTGACTGTAAATAAATATGTTGTAGTCTAAAAGCACGGATTGTTATGCGTTACCATGGCTTTGTCGGAACTCTATACGAAGGTGAGGAAATTATAGGGGGAAAAAGTGATAACGTTTTTAACTCATTCAATCTTCCTACAGAATCTCCATCGCTTTGTTGACACACCTGCTCAAAATGGTGACAGATTCATTTTTACACTGTATTCTGCTTTCGGTTGAGCGTCTGAATGAACGAATGAATGGCCAGCATTTTTTAATTCTTCACGATGACAATTAATTAAACCCGCATGAATTCCTTTACAATTGACGTATGGTACGGTACACACTGTAATGATGACGTCACGTCAACCTTGGGAGAATTATTATTATTAGCTTCAGACTTCTCTTTGTTGGACATCTTTGAAAATAATACATTGCAAATGCATTACAACTAATACATGACACAGATGGTGTTATATAAAGTAGCCCGTGTGTAGGTTACTGTAACTGTCTTTAGTAAATGAAAGGGAATGGCTACTGTAACTGTCTTTAGCAAATGAAAGGGAATGGCTACTGTAACTGTCTTTAGTAAATGAAAGGGAATGGCTACTGTAACTGTCTTTAGCAAATGAAAGGGAATGGCTACTGTAACTGTCTTTAGCAAATGAAAGGGAATGGCTACTGTAACTGTCTTTATCAAATGAAAGGGAATAGCTACTGTAACTGTCTTTAGTAAATGAAAGGGAATGGCTACTGTAACTGTCTTTAGTAAATGAAAGGGAATGGCTACTGTAACTGTCTTTAGTAAATGAAAGGGAATGGCTACTGTAACTGTCTTTAGTAAATGAAAGGGAATGGCTACTGTAACTGTCTTTAGCAAATGAAAGGGAATGGCTACTGTAACTGTCTTTAGTAAATGAAAGGGAATGGCTACTGTAACTGTCTTTAGTAAATGAAAGGGAATGGCTACTGTAACTGTCTTTAGCAAATGAAAGGGAATGGCTACTGTAACTGTCTTTAGCAAATGAAAGGGAATGGCTACTGTAACTGTCTTTAGTAAATGAAAGGGAATGGCTACTGTAACTGTCTTTAGTAAATGAAAGGGAATGGCTACTGTAACTGTCTTTAGCAAATGAAAGGGAATGGCTACTGTAACTGTCTTTAGCAAATGAAAGGGGTGACATAAATGTGACAAGACATAGAAATACAAATTCATGCATTCATTAATTTGCTCCTTCAGTACAACAGAGTGTGGATACCGGATGCAGAGCATGTCTGGAAGTCAGCAGAGATTCTGAGAGACTTCAAACCTGGAGATGAGGCTTTAGAACTGCAGCTTGACGATGGCACTGTAAGTACTGAACACAGAGACTATAAACTATAGACTATACAGTTCTCTGTCTGCACTGTAAGTACTGAACGCAGAGACTATAAACTATACAGTTCTCTGTCTGCACTGTAAGTACTGAACACAGAGACTATAAACTATAGACTATACAGTTCTCTGTCTGCACTGTAAGTACTGAACGCAGAGACTATAAACTATACAGTTCTCTGTCTGCACTGTAAGTACTGAACACAGAGACTATACAGTTCTCTGTCTGCACTGTAAGTACTGAATGCAGAGACTATAAACTATAGACTATACAGTTCTCTGTCTGCACTGTAAGTACTGAATGCAGAGACTATAAACTATAGACTATACAGTTATCTGTCTGCACTGTAAGTACTGAACACAGAGACTATACAGTTCTCTGTCTGCACTGTATGTACTGAACACAGAGACTATAAACTATAGACTATACAGTTCTCTGTCTGCACTGTAAGTACTGAACACAGAGACTATAAACTATAGACTATACAGTTATCTGTCTGCACTGTAAGTACTGAACACAGAGACTATACAGTTCTCTGTCTGCACTGTATGTACTGAACACAGAGACTATAAACTATACAGTTATCTGTCTGCACTGTAAGTACTGAACACAGAGACTATAAACTATAAACTATACAGTTCTCTGTCTGCACTGTACTGTATGTGCAGTATCAGTCAGAATGGCGATATACTCTTGCATTATAATTAATTTATTGGGAGAATTTTTTATTTATCTCTGAACTCATTACTTTCACTCATCTTCTATCTGTCAGTGACAAGAATAGGAATTGTGAAAGGCCTAAAAGTCTGCAGTTCAACATATTTTCTTTTAGTCCAGGACCAGGCTTAGTCTATGTCTGGGAAACTGTCCATAGAGCCTTTACATCGCCAGTATCACACTGTTTTTTTCCTCTGTAGGAGATGGTGTACCCCCTGGACAAATCCAGTCCTCAGCTCCCTCACCTCCGCAACCCCGATATCCTGGTGGGAGAGAATGATCTGACAGCTCTCAGCTATCTCCACGAGCCTGCCGTACTACACAATCTCAAAGTGCGCTTCGTGGAGTCCAACATTATCTACAGCTACTGTGGTACTAAAAAGGAAATGTTTCCCCAGCTGTCTAATGGGACATCTTGTTTTACTGTTCGTCTGCTGTCTTTACTGAACGTAGACACGAAACTGGAAATGTCATGTCTGGGTGATGAGTTGTGGTTTGGCGTTTGTGTAAAATGTCCATGCCGAGTCGTGAAAAATAGTATACAGCTATTGTATTGTATTCTATTTTATTGTGTTATATGGTATTATATTTTATTGTATTCTATTATATTGTATTGTAACTCTCTAGAGACAGCAGGAGCGGTAGAGATACTCTCAATGATCGACTATGAAAAGCCAACTGACATTTACTCTTGAGGTGCTGACTTGTTGCACCCTCGACAACTACTGTGATTATTATTACTTGACCATGTTGGTCATTTATGAACACTTGAACATCTTGGCCATGTTCTGTTATAATCTCCACCCGGCACAGCCAGAAGAGGATTGGCCACCCCACATAGCCTGGTTCCTCTCTAGGTTTCTTCCTAGGTTTTGGCCTTTCTAGGGAGTTTTTCCTAGCCATCGTGCTTCTACACCTGCATTGCTTGCTGTTTGGGGTTTTAGGCTGGGTTTCTGTACAGCACTTTGAGATATCAGCTGATGTACGAAGGGCTATATAAATACATTTGATTTGATTTTGATTTGTATTCTATTGTATTTTATTTTATGCTATTATATTATCTTATATTCTATTATATTCTGTTGTATTCTATTCTATCATATATTGCGTTCTATTGTATTGTATTCTATTGTATTCCATTGAATTCTATTCTATTGTATTCTATTCTGTTGTATTCTATTGAATTCTATTCTATTGAATTCTATTCTATTGTATTCTATTGTATTCTATTCTGTTGTATCCTATTGTATTCTATTCTATTGTATTATCTTATCTTGTATTCTGTTCTATTCTATTGTAGTATATTATATTCTCTTGTATTATATTGTATTATATTCTGTTGTATCCTATTGTGTTATATTGTATTGCATCCTTTTGTATTCTATTGAATTCTATTCTGTTGTATAGTATTCTATTGTATTATCTTATCTTATATTCTGTTGTATAGTATTCTATTGTATTATCTTATATTCTGTTGTATTCTATTGTATTATATTCTCTTATATTCTATTCTATGCTATTCTATTGTATTATATTCTATTGTATTCTATTGTATTTTATCATATTCTATTCTATACTATTATATTCTATTTTGTTATATTCTATTATATTCTGTCAAATCAAATTGTATTTGTCACATGAGCCGAATACAACAGGTTATATTGTATATTAGAAGCATACTATGTGAAAGCAAGTACGATAACTCTGACTGTACTGTGTGTCCTGATGGTTTCCTTCACTCCTTTTCAGGAATCATCCTGGTGGCTGTTAACCCATACAAGCAGCTTCACATCTATGGAGATGCAGTCCTTCAGGCGTACTCTGGACAGAACATGGGAGCTATGGATCCTCACATATTCGCTGTGGCAGAGGAGGCTTACAAACAGATGGCCAGGTAAGAATGAGGCAGACTGTCCCCGGGGGGGGGCTGGTTTTGTGGTAGTGATGCCGTCCCCTGGACCAACGCCATGCTCCTGGAGACAGCGGCTCAATCCCTGAGCCCCCCCCCCCCCCCCAATCTATCTTACCGTCATACATTTCAGCCCTTTGGGCCTATCTGTCAATAGAACTTCTCCTTAAAATGAGATCAACTGTCCAAAGTTACGCGAATGAGAAGCAACGAGTGTGACTATTCTATACATTCCTGCTCAGATACATACATTTTTCTTTCTCAGGAACAATAAGAACCAGTCTGTTATAGTGAGTGGTGAGTCTGGAGCGGGGAAGACCGTGTCTGCTAGGTATGTCATGAGGTACTTCGCTATGGTCAGCAAGTCTAGCAGCAAAACACACGTGGAAGACAAAGTTCTGGCATCCAATCCAATAACTGAGGTATGTTTATTGGAATCCACGAATCCTAGCAGTGAGTCCACTTTTACATGTAACCTCACAGTATGTCAATAAGTCATTTTTAGGTCATCTGTGGATTTGATAATCTGTCGATAAAGAAAAGGAAAGGCTCACAGTTCTAGCGTGACTATCGGACAGATCATGTCCAGTGAGCCACAGAGTGTACGAGGTACAGATTGGCCTCATCAGCTACCGTACTTCCCATAAGTCTTAGTCTACAATGTGTGTTGATTATCATTCAACTACGTATGTGACCTGTGTTTTTTGTTGTTGTTGTTGTCAGGCTATTGGAAATGCCAAGACGACCAGGAACGACAACAGCAGTCGCTTTGGGAAGTACACAGAGATCAGCTTCGACAGGAGATATCAGATCATCGGTGCCAACATGCGGACGTATCTCATGGAGAAATCTAGAGTGGTTTCCCAGGTCATATGTCACATACTTGATTCTCTTGATTATATGTGGTCTATAACGTAGGGCGTGTTGTTAGCTACCGTATAGTTGGGTCATGGTTGAATCATTCTAGATTCCAGATCTGTTTGTGTTGTCTTGCCATCTCCTTGCCACGACAACGACAATAGGAGTTGTCAAGACAACACGAACAGATCTGGGACCAGGCCATCATACAGTAATACTACATTTTACTTTTCAGTCAGAGAACGAGAGAAACTACCACATCTTCTACCAGATGTGTGCCTGTGCAGAGCAGTCTGAGTTCAAGAGCCTGAGATTGTGTGAGTTTCGTTTAACCATTGTTTTCTAATTGAGGGTTAGACCTGTGTAGTGCCTGGAGAAGGAAGGAACAGTCCACTTTTATTGTATTAGCACGATAGGCGCATCACACAACCACAAATAGTCCACGAATGTTATCATCTTATTTATTTAATCTTTATTGAACCAGGCGAGTCAGTTAAGGACAAATTCTTATTGTGTGTGTCTAGTGAGTGCAGATGAGTTCAGGTACACCTGCATGGGCGGGGAGACGGGTATCGAGGGGGTGGACGACAGGAAGGACATGGAAGAGACACGCAGGACCTTCTCGCTGTTGGGTAAGAGTCATCACTTTGTTCATCACTCTTTAGGTCAACATACTGCTGTGTTTTATTTTATTAGACGTACAGTATGTATACACAGTGGTGGAAAAAGTACCCAATTGAGTAAAAGTAAAAGTTAAGATACGTTAATAGAAATGTACTAAAAGTAAAAGTCACTCAGTTAAATATAGTATTTGAGTAAAAGTCTAAAAGTATTTGGTTTGAAATATATTTAAGTATCAAAAGATAATGCATTTGCTAAAATATACTTAAGTATCAAAGGTAAAAGCAAAAGTATAAATAATTTCAAATTCCTTATTAATAAACAAACCAGACAGCAGAATGTCTTATTTACATTTACAGACAGCCAGGGGCATGCTCCAACACTCAGACATAATCTATAAAAAAAGCATTTGTGTTTCGTGAGTCTGCCAGATCAGAGGCAGTAGGGATGACTAGGGATGTTCTCTGTTTAGTGAGTCTGCCAGATCAGAGACAGTAGGGATGACCAGGTATGTTCTCTGTTTAGTGAGTCTGCCAGATCAGAGGCAGTAGGGATGACTAGGGATGTTCTCTGTTTAGTGAGTCCGCCAGATCAGAGGCAGTAGGGATGACTAGGGATGTTCTCTGTTTAGTGAGTCCGCCAGATCAGAGGCAGTAGGGATGACTAGGGATGTTCTCTGTTTAGTGAGTCTGCCAGATCAGAGACAGTAGGGATGACCAGGTATGTTCTCTGTTTAGTGAGTCTGCCAGATCAGAGGCAGTAGGGATGACTAGGGATGTTCTCTGTTTAGTGAGTCTGCCAGATCAGAGGCAGTAGGGACGACTAGGGATGTTCTCTGTTTAGTGAGTCCGCCAGATCAGAGGCAGTAGGGATGACTAGGGATGTTCTCTGTTTAGTGAGTCCGCCAGATCAGAGGCAGTAGGGATGACTAGGGATGTTCTCTGTTTAGTGAGTCTGCCAGATCAGAGGCAGTACTGATGACTAGGGATGTTCTCTGTTTAGTGAGTCCGCCAGATCAGAGGCAGTAGGGACGACTAGGGATGTTCTCTGTTTAGTGAGTCCGCCAGATCAGAGGCAGTAGGGACGACCAGGGATGTTCTTTGTTTAGTGAGTCTGCCAGATCAGAGGCAGTAGGGATGACTAGGGATGTTCTCTGTTTAGTGAGTCCGCCAGATCAGAGGCAGTAGGGATGACTAGGGATGTTCTCTGTTTAGTGAGTCCGCCAGATCAGAGGCAGTAGGGATGACCAGGTATGTTCTCTGTTTAGTGAGTCTGCCAGATCAGAGGCAGTAGGGATGACTAGGGATGTTCTCTGTTTAGTGAGTCCTCCAGATCAGAGGCAGTAGGGATGACCAGGGATGTTCTCTGTTTAGTGAGTCCGCCAGATCAGAGGCAGTAGGGATGACTAGGGATGTTCTCTGTTTAGTGAGTCTGCCAGATCAGAGGCAGTACTGATGACTAGGGATGTTCTCTGTTTAGTGAGTCCGCCAGATCAGAGGCAGTAGGGACGACTAGGGATGTTCTCTGTTTAGTGAGTCCGCCAGATCAGAGGCAGTAGGGACGACCAGGGATGTTCTTTGTTTAGTGAGTCTGCCAGATCAGAGGCAGTAGGGATGACTAGGGATGTTCTCTGTTTAGTGAGTCCGCCAGATCAGAGGCAGTAGGGATGACTAGGGATGTTCTCTGTTTAGTGAGTCCGCCAGATCAGAGGCAGTAGGGATGACCAGGTATGTTCTCTGTTTAGTGAGTCTGCCAGATCAGAGGCAGTAGGGATGACTAGGGATGTTCTCTGTTTAGTGAGTCCTCCAGATCAGAGGCAGTAGGGATGACCAGGGATGTTCTCTGTTTAGTGAGTCCGCCAGATCAGAGGCAGTAGGGATGACCAGGGATGTTCTCTGTTTAGTGATTCCGCCAGATCAGAGGCAGTAGGGATGACCAGGGATGTTCTCTGTTTAGTGAGTCCGCCAGATCAGAGGCAGTAGGGATGACCAGGGATGTTCTCTGTTTAGTGAGTCCTCCAGATCAGAGGCAGTAGGGATGACCAGGGATGTTCTCTGTTTAGTGATTCCGCCAGATCAGAGGCAGTAGGGATGACCAGGTATGTTCTCTTGATAAGTGTGTGAATTGGACCATTTTCCTGTCCTGCTAAGCATTCAAAATGTAACGAGTACTTTTGGGGTGTCAGCGAAAATGTACGGAGTAAAAAGTACAGTATTTTCTTTAGGAATGTAGTGAAGTAAAAGTTTAAAACAAATATACATAGTAAAGTAAAGTACAGATACCTCAAAAACTTAAGTAGTACTTTAAAGTATTTTTACTGAAGTACTACTTTACACCACTGTATGTACAGGATACACATGGTGGACACAATCCAATGAAATGCTGACTTGTAGGTTCCCTCTCGATAATGAAACAACAATAGGACATAGTAAAAGATAAGAATAAACAATACAATTATATTGAAGTCCTACATACGGACACATTCATAACATGTGGTTGCTACATACGGACACATTCATAACATGTGGTTGCTACACAAGTGTTTTATCGAATCCTTATGTACTGCTTATGAATGTGTTATGTCCTTATGTAGGTAGGTACGTATGCAGGATACTGTCTCACTCGCTGTCCTATTGTAGGGTTAACGGAGGACTTCCAGTGATGTCCTTATGTAGGTACGTCTGCAGGACACAGTCTCATCCCCCTGTCCTCTGTCCTCCCTGTAGGGTTAACGGAGGACTTCTAGTGATGTCCTCCCTGTCCTCTGTCTCCCTGTCCTCTGTCCTCCCTGTAGGGTTAACGGAGGACTTCCAGTCGGATGTGTTCAAGGTGCTGGCTGGGATTCTACACCTGGGGAATGTGGAGATCAGAAACGTCGGATCAGACAGATCATCAGTTAGTGTAAGCAGTAGTCAGATCTCTCTCTCTCTCTCTCTCTCTCCCTCTTTCCGTCTTTCCCTCTTTCCCTCTTCCCCCCCCCCCCCTCTCTCTCTCTCTCTCTCTCTCTCTCTCTCTCTCTCCCCCCTTTCTCTCTCTCTCTCTCTCTCCCCCCTTTCTCTCTCTCTCTCTCTCTCTCTCTCCCACCCTCTTTCCCTCTCTTTCTCCCCCCCGCCTCTCTCTCTCTCTCTCTCTCTCTCTCTCTCTCTCTCTCTCTCTCTTTCAATTCAATTTCAATTCAATTTAAGGGCTTTATTGGCATGGGTAACATATGTTAACATTGCCTAAGCAAGTGATGTAGATAATAAGCAAAAGTGAAATAAACAATATTTTTTTTATTTTAATTTTACCTTTATTTAACCAGGCAGTCAGTTAAGAACAAATTCTTATTTTCAATGACGGCCTAGGAACAGTGGGTTAACTGCCTGTTCAGGGGCAGAACGACATTAGTACCTTGTCAGCTCGGGGGTTTGAACTTGCAACCTTCCGGTTACTAGTCCAACGCTCTAACCACTAGGCTACCCTGCAAATTAACAGTAAACATTACACTCAAAAAATGACATTTCAAATGTCATATTATGTCTATATACAGTGTTGGAACAATGTGCAAATAGTTAAAGTACAAAAGGGAAAATAAATAAACATAAATATGGGTTGTATTTACAATGGTGTCTCCCTCCCTCCCTCCAGTCCAGTGATCAACACCTAGCTGCTTTCTGTGACCTTCTCGGGGTCAGTCCTGATGGTGTTACCCGTTGGCTGTGTCATCGCAGGATAGCCATGGTGGCTGAGACGGTGGTGAAGGCGGTGCCCAGTGAACGCGCTGTGAACTCCAGAGATGCCCTCGCCAAGCAGATCTATGCCCACCTGTTCGACTGCGTCATCCAGAAGATCAATGCAGCCCTGCAGGTGCCAGGGAAACAGCACTCCTTCATAGGAGTACTGGACATCTATGGGTAATTTAGATTCATGACATTACTGTAGATTTCAGTTGTTTAGTTGTTTGTATATTCAACTATACAAGTAAAAACTTCTTCAAAAATATATTAAACATGGAAGAAAAAAAACATGTCTGTTCTTTTTGGCTATTTATTCCCCTCTCAGGTTCGAAACATTTGAAATCAACAGTTTTGAACAGTTTTGCATCAACTATGCCAATGAGAAGCTTCAGCAACAATTCAACTTGGTATGTAACCTCACCAAGTCCAACTAGGTATGTAACCTCACCAAGTCCAAGTAGGTATGTAACCTCACCAAGTCCAAGTAGGTATGTAACCTCACCAAGTCCAAGTAGGTATGTAACCTCACCAAGTCCAAGTAGGTATGTAACCTCACCAAGTCCAACTAGGTATGTAACCTCACCAAGTCCAACTAGGTATGTAACCTCACCAAGTCCAAGTAGGTATCTAACCTCACCAAGTCCAACTAGGTATGTAACCTCACCAAGTCCAACTAGGTATGTAACCTCACCAAGTCCAACTAGGTATGTAACCTCACCAAGTCCAAGTAGGTATGTAACCTCACCAAGTCCAACTAGGTATGTAACCTCACCAAGTCCAACTAGGTATGTAACCTCACCAAGTCCAACTAGGTATGTAACCTCACCAAGTCCAACTAGGTATGTAACCTCACCAAGTCTAACTAGGTATGTAACCTCACCAAGTCCAACTAGGTATGTAACCTCACCAAGTCCAACTAGGTATGTAACCTCACCAAGTCCAACTAGGTATGTAACCTCACCAAGTCCAACTAGGTATGTAACCTCACCAAGTCCAACTAGGTATGTAACCTCACCAAGTCCAACTAGGTATGTAACCTCACCAAGTCCAACTAGGTATGTAACCTCACCAAGTCCAACTAGGTATGTAACCTCACCAAGTCCAACTAGGTATGTAACCTCACCAAGTCCAACTAGGTATGTAACCTCACCAAGTCCAACTAGGTATGTAACCTCACCAAGTCCAACTAGGTATGTAACCTCACCATGTCCAACTAGGTATGTGACCTCACCAAGTCCAACTAGGTATGTAACCTCACCAAGTCCAACTAGGTATGTAACCTCACCAAGTCCAACTTGGTATGTAACCTCACCAAGTCCAACTAGGTATGTAACCTCACCAAGTTCAAGTAGGTATGTAACCTCACCAAGTCCAACTAGGTATGTAACCTCACCAAGTCCAACTTGGTATGTAACCTCACCAAGTCCAACTAGGTATGTAACCTCACCAAGTCCAACTAAGTATGTAACCTCGCCAAGTCCAACTAGGTATGTAACCTCACCATGTCCAACTAGGTATGTAACCTCACCAAGTCCAACTTGGTATGTAACCTCACCAAGTCCAACTAGGTATGTAACCTCACCAAGTCCAACTAAGTATGTAACCTCACCAAGTCCAACTGGGTATGTAACCTCACCAAGTCCAACTGGGTATGTAACCTCACCAAGTCCAAGTAGGTATGTAACCTCACCAAGTCCAACTAGGTATGTAACCTCACCAAGTCCAAGTCCAACTTGGTATGTAACCTCACCAAGTCCAACTAGGTATGTAACCTCACCAAGTCCAAGTCCAACTTGGTATGTAACCTCACCAAGTCCAACTTGGTATGTAACCTCACTAAGTCCAATTCCAACTTGCTATGTAACCTCACCAAGTCCAACTTGGTATGTAACCTCACCAAGTCCAACTTGGTATGTAACCTCACCAAGTCCAAGTCCAACTAGGTATGTAACCTCACCAAGTCCAACTAGGTATGTAACCTCACCAAGTCCAACTTGGAATGTAACCTCACTAAGTCCAAGTCCAACTTGCTATGTAACCTCACCAAGTCCAATTCCAACTAGGTATGTAACCTCACCAAGTCCAACTAGGTATGTAACCTCACCAAGTCCAAGTCCAACTAGGTATGTAACCTCACCAAGTCCAACTAGGTATGTAACCTCACCAAGTCCAAGTCCAACTTGCTATGTAACCTCACCAAGTCCAACTAGGTATGTAACCTCACCAAGTCCAACTAGGTATGTAACCTCACCAAGTCCAACTAGGTATGTAACCTCACCAAGTCCAACTAGGTATGTAACCTCACCAAGTCCAACTAGGTATGTAACCTCACCAAGTCCAACATGGTATGTAACCTCACCAAGTCCAACATGGCATGTAACCTCACCAAGTCCAACTAGGTATGTAACCTCACCAAGTCCAACTAGGTATGTAACCTCACCAATAATACCCATATTTGCCTTCAGGTACTAAATACATTGGAATCTTACACACTATCACAACAAAAACAGCAGTACGGTTGAAATAATTATGATTACATTTTTTTTATTTTTTATGTTTCCTCAGCACGTGTTCAAGCTGGAGCAGGACGAGTACATGAAAGAGGATATTCCCTGGACTCTGATAGACTTCTATGATAACCAGCCGGTCATTGACCTGATTGAAGCGAAGATGGGAATCCTGGACCTGCTGGATGAAGAATGTCTGGTGAGACTAATGATGTATATAACAAGGATGTGTTTTTGTATGACAGGACAGTGGGGATGTAAAATGGATTATATACAAGGTGGTGGGTGTTTCACGCACGCACGCATGCACACACACACACACACACACACACACACACACACACACACACACACACACACACACACACACACACACACACACACACACACACACACACACACACACACACACAGTCTTGTGCAGCTAACCTTGTGGGGACACACAATTCAGTCATTCAGTCAATTCAGTCACACAAAACCCTATTTTCCCTAACCTCTAACCCTAAACCCAACCCTAGCTCCTAACCCTAAACCTAACCCTAGACTTAGCTCCTAATCCTAAACCTAACCCTAGCTCCTAACCCTAACCATAAATCTAACCCTAGCTCCTAACCCAAAACCTAAACCTAGCTCCTAGCTCCTAACCCTAACCATAAATCTAACCCTAGCGCCTAACCCAAAACCTAAACATTGCTCTCCAGTTCCCCCAGGGTACAGATCAGAACTGGCTTCAGAAGCTGTATAACTACCTGGTTGACAACCCTCTGTTTGAGAAGCCCAGGATGTCCAACAAGGCCTTCATCATTCAACATTTTGCTGACAAGGTACAATCACAGTCACAGGCACCTTTGAGTTTTACTGTGGTACCTTCACAGGCACCTTTGAGTTTTACTGTGGTACCTTCACAGTCACAGGCACCTTTTGAGTTTTACTGTGGTACAATCACAGTCACAGGCACCTTTGAGTTTTACTGTGGTACCTTCACAGGCACCTTTGAGTTTTACTGTGGTACCTTCACAGGCACCTTTTGAGTTTTACTGTGGTACACCCCCTTCACAGGCACCTTTGCGTTACTGTGGAACTCAGCAGGGTTGGACTGAATTCCATTTCAATTCAGTCATTTCAGGAAGCAATTGTATTTTCAGTTTTATTTTTCCGAAATGACCACATTTCAATGGAATTCAATGGAACCCAATGTATAATGTTTTTTTTTAATAGTTCATAGTTATATTTTCAGGGATTTGTAAAAAAAAATATATATATTTTCTAATAACTGATTTGAACAGTCTAGTAACCTGTTCACCAACACACAATATGTGGCTTTGTTTTGAAATCTGTTTTGTGCCGTTACAGGTAGAATATCAATGCCGGGGTTTTCTAGAGAAGAACAGAGACACATTGTATGAAGAGCTGGTGGATACCATGAGAACCAGTAAGGTATTGTCTGCTGTTCCATTCATATAGTGTTTATTAACTCACTGTTGTATACTTAGTACATTTATATAGTTGTTTAGTACATGTACATACATTGGCAAGAAAATGTATGTGAATCCTTTGGAATTACATTTTTTTCATACAATTTGATTTGATCTTCATCTAAGTCACAACAATAGACACACACAGTCTGCTTAAACTAATAACACACAAACAATTATATGTTTTCATGTCTTTATTGTACACATCGTGTTAACATTCACAGTGCAGGGTGGGGAAAAGTATGTGAACACTTGAATTTAATGACTGGTTGACCCTCCTTTGGCAGCAAATAACCTCAACCAAATGTTTTCTGTAGTTGTGGTCAGGAGGAATTTTGGACCATTCCTCTTTACAAAACTGTTTCAGTTCAGCAATGTTCTTGGGATGTCTGGTGTAAACTGCTTTCTTGAGGTCATGCCACAGCATCTCAATCGGGTTGAGGTCAGGACTCTGACTGGGCCACTCCAGAAGGCGTATTTTCTAGTGGTTAGAGCGTTGGACTAGTAACCAAAAGGTTGCAAGTTCAAATCCCCGAGCTGACATGGTAGAAATCTGTTGTTCTGCCCCTGAACAGGCAGTTAACCCAATGTTCATAGACCATCATTGAAAATAAGAATTTGTTCTCAAATGACTTGCCTAGTTAAATAAAGGTAAAATAAATACCAATTCTGTTGTTGATTTACTTCTGTGTTTTGGGTCGTTGTTCTGTTGCATCACCCAACTTCTATTGAGCTTCAATTGGTGGACAGATAGCCTTACTTTCTCCTGCAAAATGTCTTGATAAACCTGGGAATTCATTTTTCTGATGATGATAGCAAGCTGTCCAGGCCCCGAGGCAGCAAAGCAGCCCCAAACCATGATGCTCCCTCCACCATACTTTACAGTTGGGATGAGGTTGATCTTGGTGTGTTGTGCCTTTTTGTCTCCACACATAGTGTTGTGTGTTCCTTCCAAACAACTCAACTGTAGTTTCATCTGTCCACAGAATATTTTGCCAGTATAGCTGTGGAACATCCAGGTGCTCTTTTGTGAATTTCAGACGTACAGCTATGTTTTTTTGGACAGCAGTGGCTTCTTCCCATGAACACCATTCTTGTTTAGTGTTTTAGGTATTGTAGACTCGTCAACAGAGATGTTAGCATCTTCCAGAGATTTCTGTAAGTCTTTAGCTGACACTCTAGCATTCTTCTTAACCTCATTGAGCATTCTGCACTGTGCTCTTGCAGTCATCTTTGCAGGACGGCCACTCCTAGGGAGAGTAGCAACAGTGCTGAACTTTCTCAATTTGTAGACAATTTGTCTTACTGTGGACTGATGACCATCAAGGCTTTTAGAGATACTTTTGTAAACCTTTCCAGCTTTATACAAGTCAACAATTCTTAATCTTAGGTCTTCTGTGATCTCTTTTGTTCGAGGCATGGTTCACATCAGGCAATGCTTCTTGTGAATTGCAAACTTAAATGTTGGGAGTGTTTTTTTTATAGGGCAGGGCAGCTCTAACCAACATCTCCAATCTCGTCTCATTGATTGGACTCCAGGTTAGCCGACTCCTGACTCCAATTAGCTTTTGGAGAAGTCATTAGCCTAGGGGGTTCACATACTTTTCCCAACATACACTGTGAATGTTTTAATGATGTATTCAATATAGACAAGAAAAATACAATAATTGGTGTGCTATTAGTTTAAGCACACTGTGTTTGTCTATTGTTGTGACTTAGATGAAGATCAGATCAAATGTTATGACCAATTTATGCAGAAATCCAGGTATTTCCAAATGGTTCACATACTTTTTCTTGCCACTGTGTATATGAATAACGATGAAAATAAATCCTACTTTCTCCTTTTCCCTTGATTGACCCATATTGGGTTGTTATGTTTGACTCCTCCTCTTCCTCCGGAACCTTATCAGTTTCCTCTCCTGGCCAACTTCTTCCTGGAGGTGGAGCCAGATGGGTTGGGCACTAAAGGCATCAAAGTGAGGCCTGCACGGCCTCGGGTGAAACCAGCCAATAAAAACCACAGGACCACTGTGGGAGAGAAGGTAGGTGACCAACCATGTTTACATAGCTAAGAGGAACATAGCTAAGAGGTGGATAGTTAAGGGATTAGTGATTAGATACTATTTTAGTGACTGAACCCCAATCGTATGTATGAAGATTAAAATATATTTAGCAACCCTCGGTAGTGGGACAATGGAAGTTCGCTTAAACAATATATTGTTAAAATACGTTTCGGTGTTAGTCTTCAACAGGGGTTTTGTAGTAATGGCATGTATAACAGGGTCTGTATAGTGTGTTATGTTTTGTGTATCCTCTCTCTCTCTCTCCCTGTCTTTCCTACCCTCTCTCTCTCTCTCCCTCCCTGTCTTTCCTACCCTCTCTCTCTCTCTCTCCCTCCGTCTTTCCTACCCTCTATCTCTCTCCCTCCCTGTCTTTCCTACCCTCTCATCTCTCTCCCTGTCTTTCCTATCCTCTCTCTCTCTCTCCCTCCCTCTGTCTTTCCTACCCTCTATCTCTCTCCCTCCCTGTCTTTCCTACCCTCTCTCCCTCCCTGTCTTTCCTACCCTCTATCTCTCTCCCTCCCTGTCTTTCCTACCCTCTCTATCCCTCTCCCTGTCTTTCCTATCCTCTCTCTCTCTCTCTCTCCCTCCGTCTTTCCTACCCTCTATCTCTCTCCCTCCCTGTCTTTCCTACCCTCTCTATCCCTCTCCCTGTCTTTCCTATCCTCTCTCTCTCTCTCCCTCCCTCTGTCTTTCCTACCCTCTATCTCTCTCCCTCCCTGTCTTTCCTACCCTCTCTCTCTCTCCCTGTCTTTCCTATCCCCTCTCTCTCTCTCTCTCTCTCTCTCTCGTAAACTACATTTTTTATAATAAGAGCTTTGCAAAAGCAATTTGACTTTCAATGATGCGCCATTTCTAATGAACCATTGAAAGTGACAACACAAAAGTACAAAGATCTTTTATAGCCAAGATACACCCCTCTCAACCTTTATGACGAACAACAGATATATAGAATGGTCACAAGGTTAAGATTTGTATGAAAGGTATCTATAAAACATAGCAGACAGTTACTGCTGTGTCAACAGTTTTCATTGTAAAGACCAGTGTCTGGTTCCTCCTACTCCAAATTGGAACCGTCTCACCCTGGTACAGTATAGAACAGAACCATTAGCTCATGTTCTCTGGAGTGCTCTTTAGGCTTTATTACCCAAAGACATCGTAAATCTTCTCTGTCGGTGTTCTCATAGAGGCCCCCCTCAGTAGAACACACACACACACACACACACACACAATAGTTAACAGAATACTCTATTCTGTCAAATTAAACAACCATTATAGTACAATACAAGCATTATAACATGATCTTGCAATTTCCTCGACAGTAATCAACCAGGATATCTTGCTAAATGTGTAACCTGGGCCTTAAAGGATATTACGGTTTCGTTCTGTGTAATCCTGGACCTGGATATTAGTTATGCATTCAGCCACATTAATAACCCTGAGTGGGTCATTATGTCTCGTCAGCTATGACTCTAAGCAGCCGAGGACCTGGATATTAGTTATGCATTCAGCCACATTAATAACCCTGAGTGGGTCATTATGTCTCGTCAGCTATGACTCTAAGCAGCCGAGGACCTGGATATTAGTTATGCATTCAGCCACATTAATAACCCTGAGTGGGTCATTATGTCTCGTCAGCTATGACTCTAAGCAGCCGAGGACCTGGATATTAGTTATGCATTCAGCCATATTAATAACCCTGAGTGGGTCATTATGTCTCGTCAGCTATGACTCTAAGCAGCCGAGGACCTGGATATTAGTTATGCATTCAGCCATATTAATAACCCTGAGTGGGTCATTATGTCTCGTCAGGTATGACTCCAAGCGGGTGGTCCAGCAGCTGAGGGCGTGTGGAGTCCTGGAGACCATTCACATCAGTGCTCAGAGCTACCCTTCCAGGTGTTCCTGACCAGCATCCACACTTCCATACTTCAACAATAACACAACTCTACTTCAACAATAACACAACTCTACTTCAACAATAACACAACTCTACTTCAACAATAACACAACTCTACTTCAACAATAACACAACTCTACTTCAACAATAACACAACTCTACTTCAACAATAACACAACTCTACTTCAACAATAACACAACTCTACTTCAACAATAACACAACTCTACTTCAACAATAACACAACTCTACGGGCCAGTTTCCCGGATACAGATGAATAATTCCTGGACTGTTGTATGTTTTATAGAATCCGGGACTGGGCTTTTATCCGTGTCCAGGAAATCGTCCCATCAATCTAAACCTTTTTATTCACTTACTGTTTTTGATTGTCAGGTGGACATACATAGAGTTCTACAGCCGGTACAGTGTACTGATGAGTCAAGAGGAGCTGGGCCTCAACCACAAGAAACTGGCCTGTAAGACAGTGCTGCAGAGGCTAATTCAGGTGAGGGTGTTAGCCGGTGTGTAGTTGGTTCAAATCCCAGTCCGACAGGGGAACATCTGGTGGGGATTGAATGAACCGGCAATGGGAATGTTTATGGGCTAAGTAAGGCACTTAAACTCCTCTAGGGGTGTTGCGCTGAATTTGATGATGTTGGTGTTTATAACCAGGTTGATCTGTGGTGTTTATAACTAGGTTGATCTGTGGTGTTTATAACCAGGTTGATCTGTGGTGTTTATAACCAGGTTGATCTGTGGTTTTTATAACTAGGTTGATCTGTGGTGTTTATAACTAGGTTGATCTGTGGTGTTTATAACCAGGTTGATCTGTGGTGTTTATAACTAGGGTGATCTGTGGTGTTTATAACCAGGTTGATCTGTACTGATATGGGCTCTTGTCTGATGTCCCCCACTTACCCTCCAGGACTCAGATCAGAACAAGTTTGGCCGGACCAAGATTTTCTTCCGAGCGGGTCAGGTGGCCTACCTGGAGAAGCTTCGATTGGACCGTCTCCGAAAGGCATGTCTGACCATCCAGAAGCACGTGAGGGGGTGGAGCCACAGGAGGAAGTTCCTTCGCATGAGGGAGGCGGCTATCGTCCTCCAACAGTACGTCCGTGGACAGCGGCAGATATGGTGAGTGGGAATGTACATCTACTACAGCAGGTACTACTACAGCAGGCAGGTACTACAACAGCAGACAGGTACTACTACAACAGGTACTACTACAACAGGCAGGTACTACAACAGCAGACAGGTACTACTACAACAGCAGGTACTACTACAACAGCAGGTACTACTACAACAGCAGGTACTACTACAGCAGGCAGGTACGGTACTACTACAGCAGGTACTACTACAACAGACAGGTGCTACAACAGACAGGTACTACTACAGCAGACAGGTACTACTACAGCAGGTACTACTACAACAGGTACTACTACAGCAGACAGGTACTACCACAACAGGTACTACTACAACAGCAGGTACTACCACAACAGGTACTACTACAACAGCAGGTACTACTACTACAGCAGGTACTACTATAGCAGGTACTACTACAACAGGTACTACTACAACAGACAGGTACTACTACAGCAGGCAGGTACTACTACAGCAGGCAGGTACTACTACAACAGACAGGTACTACTACAGCAGGCAGGTACGGTACTACTACAGCAGACAGGTACCACTACAACAGACAGGTACTACTACAACAGGTACTACTACAGCAGGTACTACTACAACAGACAGGTACGGTACTACTACAGCAGGTACTACTACAGCAGACAGGTACTACTACAGCAGACAGGTACTACTACAACAGCAGGTACTACTACAACAGACAGCTACTACTACAACAGACAGGTACTACTACAGCAGACAGGTACTACTACAGCAGACAGGTACTACTACAACAGGTACTACTACAGCAGGTACTACTACAACAGACAGGTACGGTACTACTACAGGTACTACTACAGCAGACAGGTACTACTACAACAGGTACTACTACAGCAGACAGGTACGGTACTACTACAGCAGGCACTACTACAACAGGTACTTCTAATGCAGACAGGTACGGTACTACTACAGCAGGTACAACTATAGCAGGTACTACTACAGCAGACAGGTACTACAACAGCAGGTACTACAACAGCAGGTACTACTACAGCAGACAGGTACTACAACAGACAGGTACTACTACAGCAGGCAGGTACGGTACTACTACAACAGGTATTACTACAGCAGGTACTACTACAGCAGACAGGTACGGTACTACAGCAGACAGGTACTACTACAACAGACAGGTACTACTACAACAGGTACTACTACAGAAGGTACTACTACAACAGTCAGGTACTACTACAACAGGTACTACTACAACAGCAGGTACTACTACAACAGACAGGTACTACTACAACAGACAGGTACTACTACAACAGACAGGTACTACTACAGCAGACAGGTGCGGTACTACTACAGCAGACAGGTACTACTACAACAGCAGGTACTACTACAGCAGACAGGTACTACTACAACAGCAGGTACTACAGCAGACAGGTACTACTACAACAGCAGGTACTACAGCAGACAGGTACTACTACAGCAGACAGGTACTACAGCAGACAGGTAATACTACTACAGCAGATACTACTACAGCAGACAGGTACTACTACAACAGCAGGTACTACAGCAGACAGGTACTACTACAGCAGACAGGTACTACTACAACAGGTACTACTACAGCAGGTACTACTACAGCAGACCGGTACTACTACAGCAGGTACTACTACAGCAGACAGGTACTACTACAGCAGACAGGTACTACTACAACAGACAGGTACTACTACAACAGACAGGTACTACTACAGCAGGTACTACTACAGCAGGTACTACTACAGCAGACAGGTACTACTACAGCAGGCAGGTACTACTACAGCAGACAGGTACTACTACAACAGGTACTACTACAGCAGGTACTACTACAACAGGTACTACTACAGCAGGTACTACTACAGCAGGTACTACTACAGCAGGTACTACTACGACAGGTACTACTACAACAGGTACTACTACAGCAGGTATTACTACAGCAGGTACTACTACAGCAGGTACTACTACATCACCTTAGTTATCACATGCTGTTATGCATAGACTGTAGTTGTTGTTGTGGTTGTGGTTCTTTTTTTACTTTGTCTTTCTCCCCTCTTCCTCCTCTCCATCTTCCTCCTCTACAGAAACAGGTTCGGCTTCATATCATGCCTATAGCACTTGGGTAATTTTGGGATCAGTATAGAAATGATCTCGATCGTCTCTCTGTGTCTCACCAGTAAAACGGTGACGGCTGCAGTGTTGAAGCAGGGCTGGGCTTCTGTGGTCATTCAGAGGTACTGGAGAAGTTATCTGACCCGACAGATCTATAGAATGGTCCATTCCTCCTCTATCATCATCCAAGCCTTCACTAGAGGCTGGATCGCCAGGAAACGCTACAAAAAGGTATTGTGCCTTCATCTCAATTGATTTTTATATTGCTGTTTCAATCTACAAACATTTGTTGAGTGTTGTATGTGAGCCATCTGTGTATTTGCGCGTGGAACACCTCTCAGATGGTGGAGGTGCAGAAAGCGTTGATCTTACAGAAGTATGCCCGGGCGTGGCTCGCCAGGAGACGCTTCCAGAGCCTGCGCCGCCTGGTACACAACGTACAGCTCTCCTACAGGTGCCAGAAGCTCGGGAAGAAACTGGAAGATCAGGTAAAAATGTCCCCTGACACTGGTACTGACTGAACGTCCCCCCACAGACCAGGGTTGTGTTCTGTAGGTACAAAAAGAAGAAAATGCTTTGAAACGGTGTGAAACAAACATAGAGGTACTTATCTGTACTAGTCCAATCAGAAACACTCATTTTTTATTATTTTTTTAACGTTTTCTCTTGCGTGCCCTTATGAACATGACCCATCATGTATGTATGACCCATCATGTATGTATGACCCATCATGTATGTATGACCCATCATGTATGTATGACCCATCATGTATGTATGACCCATCATGTATGTATGACCCATCATGTATGTATGACCCATCATGTATGCATGACCCATCATGTATGCATGACCCATCATGTATGCATGACCCATCATGTATGTATGACCCATCATGTATGTATGACCCATCATGTATGCATGACCCATCATGTATGTATGACCCATCATGTATGTATGACCCATCATGTATGTATGACCCATCATGTATGTATGACCCTCATGACCCAGTACTGACCTATGGTTGGTTGATGCCCTGCTGTATGTATGACCCTCATGACCCAGTACTGACCTATGGTTGGTTGATGCCCTGCTGTATGTATGACCCTCATGACCCAGTACTGACCTATGGTTGGTTGATGCCCTGCTGTATGTATGACCCTCATGACCCAGTACTGACCTATGGTTGGTTGATGCCCTGCTGTATGTATGACCCTCATGACTCAGTACTGACCTATGGTTGGTTGATGCCCTGCTGTATGTATGACCCTCATGACTCAGTACTGACCTATGGTTGGTTGATGCCCTGCTGTATGTATGACCCTCATGACTCAGTACTGACCTATGGTTGGTTGATGCCCTGCTGTATGTATGACCCTCATGACTCAGTACTGACCTATGTTTGGTTGATGCCCTGCTGTATGTATGACCCTCATGACTCAGTACTGACCTATGTTTGGTTGATGCCCTGCTGTATGTATGACCCTCATGACTCAGTACTGACCTATGACCTATGGTTGATTGATGCCCTGCTGTATGTCTCCCCAGGCCAAAGAGAACCGTGGGCTGTTGGAGAGGCTGACAGGTCTGGCCGGTGCTCACGCCCAAGGTCTAGACAAGCTGCGCTGTCTGGAGGCCCAGCTGGGGAAATCAGCCACTGAGAAGGCTTCGCTAGAGGAGCGAGAGAAGAAGAGCAAGGAGGATGCCATGAAGACGATAGCTCAGCTTCAAGAGGAAAAAGACAAATTAATCGTTGAAAGGCAGAACTTGGAAAAGAAGTGTGCAGATTCAACAACAGAGATGAAAGGTAAGAGGGAGGACATGATGGCTCAGATTGTTTAGAGAGGACATGATGGCTCAGATTGTTTAGAGAGGACATGATGGCTCAGATTGTTTAGAGAGAGGACATGATGGCTCAGATTGTTTAGAGAGGGCATGATGGCTCAGATTGTTTAGAGAGGACATGATGGCTCAGATTGTTTAGAGAGGGCATGATGGCTCAGCTTGTTTAGAGAGGACATGATGGCTCAGCTTGTTTAGAGAGGACATGATGGCTCAGCTTGTTTAGAGAGGACATGATGGCTCAGATTGTTTAGAGAGGACATGATGGCTCAGATTGTTTAGAGAGGACATGATGGCTCAGATTGTTTAGAGAGGACATGATGGCTCAGATTGTTTAGAGAGGACATGATGGCTCAGATTGTTTAGAGAGGACATGATGGCTCAGATTGTTTAGAGAGGACATGATGGCTCAGATTGTTTAGAGAGGACTTGATGGCTCAGATTGTTTAGAGAGGACATGATGGCTCAGATTGTTTAGAGAGGACATGATGGCTCAGCTTGTTTAGAGGACATGATGGCTCAGAATGTTTAGAGAGGACATGATGGCAGTTTGTTTAGAGAGGACATGATGGCAGTTTGTTTAGAGAGGACATGATGGCTCAGTTTGTTTAGAGAGGACATGATGACTCAGCTTGTTTAGAGAGGACATGATGACTCAGCTTGTTTAGAGAGGACATGATGACTCAGCTTGTTTAGAGAGGACATGATGACTCCGATTGATTAGAGAGGACATGATGACTCAGCTTGTTTAGAGGACATGATGGCTCAGATTGTTTAGAAAGGACATGATGGCTCAGATTGTTTAGAGAGGACATGATGGCTCAGCTTGTTTAGAGCAGACATATGATGGCTCAGCTTGTTTAGAGGACATGATGGCTCAGAATGTTTAGAGAGGACATGATGGCTCAGATTGTTTAGAAAGGACATGATGGCTCAGATTGTTTAGAAAGGACATGATGGCTCAGATTGTTTAGAAAGGACATGATGGCTCAGTTTGTTCTATCCTCTTTTTAAACCTCATAAAAGTGTGGTCTGTGGTTTAGATCAGGATTGCACTGACATACAGTATATGGTCAATCATTTACGCTCTGATTCACTTCTTTCACTTCCAGACAGATTTGATCAAATCAAGACAACTCTGAAAGAAGATTTGGAACGAGAAGAAAGATTGAGGAAGTAAGAGTTGCTTCATGTACCTATACCTTTTTTCAGACTTCTGGGCCGAGCCGAGCTAAACCAAGCCAAGCTGTACTGGCCTGACCTGGTTACACATCCACCATAGTAGCAGGACCAGTTCTGGTCAGAACAATGTGAAGGGGGAATATCTGAGCCAGTCCAGTCAGCAGCAGTACAGTATGGTTCAGGTCAGCACCAGTCCAGTATGGTTCAGGTCAGCACCAGTCCAGTGTGGTTCAGGTCCAGTACAGTATGGTTCAGGTCAGCACCAGTCCAGTGTGGTTCAAGTTCAGTATGGTTCAGGTCAGCACCAGTCCAGTATGGTTCAGGTCAGCACCAGTCCAGTGTGGTTCAGGTCCAGTACAGTATGGTTCAGGTCAGCACCAGTCCAGTATGGTTCAGGTCAGCACCAGTCCAGTATGGTTCAGGTCAGCACCAGTCCAGTGTGGTTCAGGTCCAGTACAGTATGGTTCAGGTCCAGTACAGTATGGTTCAGGTCCGCACAAGTCCAGTGTGGTTCAGGTCCAGTACAGTATGGTTCAGGTCAGCACCAGTATGGTTCAGGTCCGCACCAGTCCAGTGTGGTTCAGGTCCAGTACAGTATGGTTCAGGTCAGCACCAGTACAGTATGGTTCAGGTCCAGTCCAGTGTGGTTCAGGTCCAGTACAGTATGGTTCAGGTCAGCACCAGTCCAGTATGGTTCAGGTCCAGTCCAGTGTGGTTCAGGTCCAGTACAGTATGGTTCAGGTCAGCACCAGTCCAGTGTGGTTCAGGTCCAGTACAGTATGGTTCAGGTCCGCACCAGTCCAGTATGGTTCAGGTCCAGTCCAGTGTGGTTCAGGTCCAGTACAGTATGGTTCAGGTCAGCACCAGTCCAGTATGGTTCAGGTCCAGTCCAGTGTGGTTCAGGTCCAGTACAGTATGGTTTAGGTCAGCACCAGTCCAGTGTGGTTCAGGTCCAGTACAGTATGGTTCAGGTCAGCACCAGTACAGTATGGTTCAGGTCAGCACCAGTACAGTATGGTTCAGGTCCAGCACAGTATGGTTCAGGTCAGGTCCAGTACAGTATGGTTCAGGTCAGCACCAGTACAGTATGGTTCAGGTCCAGTACAGTATGGTCCAGTACAGTATGGTTCAGGTCAGTACCAGTCCAGTGTGGTTCAGGTCCAGTCCAGTGTGGTTCAGGTCCAGTACAGTATGGTTCAGGTCAGCACCAGTACGGTATGGTTCAGGTCCAGTACAGTATGGTTCAGGTCCAGTACAGTATGGTTCAGGTCCAGTACAGTATGGTTCAGGTCAGTACCAGTCCAGTGAGGTTCAGGTCCAGTCCAGTGTGGTTCAGGTCCAGTGTGGTTCAGGTCCAGTACAGTATGGTTCAGGTCAGCACCAGTCCAGTATGGTTGAGGTTGGCACAATAGTGTGAAATGGGCACAAGATTGATCTAGTTTTGTTTCTCAGGATTGCAGAGAACAACCTTGACCTGCAGAAGGAGGACCATAAGAAGGAGGTGGAGGTTCTGAGGAAGGAAAACAGGAGGCTGAAGGAGGAGATAGTTGGCCTACAGAGACAGACAGAGGAGGAGGCGCAGGTTAACACTGATCTACAGGACCAGGTCATACAGCTCACCAGGCACGTCAAGGTGAGGGTTCATAGGTCATACAGCTCACCAGGCACGTCAAGGTGAGGGTTCATAGGTCATACAGCTCACCAGGCACGTCAAGGTGAGGGTTCATAGGTCATACAGCTTACCAAGCACGTCACGATGACGCTTCATAGGTCGTACAGCTCACCAAGCATGTTAAGGTGAGGGTTCATAGGTCATACAGCTTACCAAGCACGTCACGATGACGGTTCATAGGTCGTACAGCTCACCAAGCATGTTAAGGTGAGGGTTCATAGGTCATACAGCTTACCAAGCACGTCACGATGACGGTTCATAGGTCATAAAGCTTACAATCATGTCAAGGTGAGGCTTCATAGGTTTCACGGGTTCAAAGCCCGTAACAAAAGGGAGACAACGTGGAGATATAAGGAGTAACAAAACATATATTTATTAAATAAAGTAAACAAAGTACAATATACAATGGTGTGTGTAATCAGTAGTGTAAGTGAGTGTTTTGGCATGCATGAATGTGATAATGCAGGGTGTTGAAAGGTGCCAAAGCAAACAACCAAAAGGCCACCAATATACACAACAAAATCTATAAAGGTGTCTGCATGGAGATAGTCTCCTCCATGAATGAGGAAGTGGTGTGTTTATTCTATGACACAGCGGCCCAGGTGTTTCCCATGTAGCTGACGACCCTCCCAACTCCGCCCACCGGCATCCTAATAAGGAGACAAGAACAAAGACAGAATACGGCAGACAGAGTGGGAGGGTCGTCACAATAGGTCATACAGTTTACCAAGCACGTCACGGTGAGGGTTCAAAGGTCATACAGTTTACCAAGCACGTCAAGGTGAGGGTTCAAAGGTCATACAGCTTTCCAAGCACGTCACGGTGAGGGTTCAAAGGTCATACAGCTTTCCAAGCACGTCAAGGTGAGGGTTCAAAGGTCATACAGCTTACCATGCATGTCAAGGTAAGGGTTCAAAGGTCATGCAGTTTACCAAGCATGTCAAGGTGAGGGTTCAAAGGTCATGCAGCTTACCAAGCACGCCACGGTGAGGGTTCAAAGGTCGTGCAGCTTTCCAAGCACATCACGGTGAGGGTTCAAAGGTCGTGCAGCTTTCCAAGCATGTCAAGGTGAGGGTAAAGGTTCAAATCAAATCAAATTTGATTTAAAGTGCATTTAGAATCACAACACACTGACATTAAAACAACGATGACAAAATATAGAAATTGAAACAATCACTTATTAAAATCCCGACTATAAGTGATTTAAAAACCTCCTATGGAGTCTGTCCTTCCTACCTGACAGGGCTGTTCCATAACTGAGGTGTTTTAATAGAGAATGCTGCCCGCCTTGGTTCCGGAACCGTAAGCAGACCGGCTCCTTGGGAGCGGAGCGCCCTCACGGGCATGTCTGTCAGACAAGGAAGGGCATGGCCATGCAGTGCCTTAAAAGTAAGATGTAAAAAATCAGACCAATACTTTTTTGTTTTTGAATTTTACTCCCTTTCTCTCCCCAATTTCATAGTGTCCAATTGTTGTAGTAGCTACTATCTTGTCTCATCGCTACAACTCCCGTACGGGCTCGGGAGAGACGAAGGTTGAAAGTCATGCGTCCTCCAATACACAACTCAACCGCACTGCTTCTTAACACAGCGCGCATCCAACCCGGAAGCCAGCCGCACCAATGTGTCGGAGGAAACACCGTGCACCTGGCAACCTTGGTTAGCGTGCACTGTGCCCGGCCCGCCACAGGAGTCGCTGGTGTACGATGAGACAAGGACATTCCTACCGACCAAGCCCTCCCTAACCCGGACAACGCTAGGCCAATTGTGCGTCGCCCAACCTCCTGGTCGCGGCCGATTACGACAGAGCCTGGGCGCGAACCCAGGGTCTCTGATGGCACAGCTGGCGCTGCAGTACAGCAACCTTAACCACTGCGCCACCCGGGAGGCCTCAGACCGATACTTTACAGACAGCCAGTGTAGTGCATAAAGCTGGAGTGATGTGATCATGCCTTGTGTTGGTTACAATTCCAGCTGCAGTGTTCTGTACAAGATGTAGGCTTCTAATAGTAGAGACTGAGCAGCTAAATCAAATCCAATTTTATTGGTCACATACACATGGTTAGCAGATGTTATTGTGAGTGTAGCGAAATGCTTATGCTTCTAGATTCGACAGTCCAGCAGTATTTATGTCACATTCGTCGTAATAATTACCGGACCAAGCTGCAGCTCAATATGGTTTCCACATATTATTTACTAGAAACGCAAAAAACAACAAAGAAAGAAAGAAAGAAAGAAACAAACAATGAACCGTAACAAAGAGGTGTAACATACACTAACTCAAAACAATATCCCACAAACACAAGTGGAAAAAATGCTACTTAAATATGATCCCCAATTAGAGACAACGATAGCCAGCTGCCTCTAATTGGGGATCATACCAACCACCAACATAGAAAAACGAAACTAGAACTCCACATAGAAAATAATAACTAGAAAACCCCCCAGTCACACCCTGACCAACTATACCATAGAAAAACAAAGGCTCTCTATGGTCAGGGCATGACAATTTAACAGGTAATATCTAACAATTCCACAACAAAACCAAATATTTAACAAATTCCACAACAAAACCTAATACACACAATCTAGTAAAGGAATGGGATGAGAATATATAAATATAAAATATATGAAAGTGCAGTGGCAGAGCGGCTAAGATGCAATAGATAGTAAAGAATAGATAGTGAAGGATGCAGTATACAGTATATACATATGGATGAGAAATGTGAGATATGTAAACATTCTTAAAGTGCCGTTATTAAAGTGACTAGTGTTCCATTTATTAAAGTGGCCAATGATATCAAGTGTGTAAGTAGGCAGCCGCCTCTCTGTGCTAGTGGTGGCTGTTTAACAATCTGATGGCCTTGAAATAGAAGCTGTTTTTCAATCTCTCTGTCCCAGCTTTGATGCACCTGTACTGACCTCGCCTTTAAAAAAAATATATATATATATGTTACCTTTATTTAACCAGGCAAGTCAGTTAAGAACAAATTCTTATTTTCAATGACGGCCTAGGAACAGTGGGTTAACTGCCTGTTCAGGGGCAGAACGACAGATTTGTACCTTGTCAGCTCGGGAGTTTGAACATGCAACCTTCCGGTTACTAGTCCAACGCTCTAACCACTAGGCTACCCTGCCTTCTGGATGGAAGCGGGGTGAACAGGTAGTGGCTCGGGTGGTTGTTTGTTGTCCTTGATGATCTTTTTGCCTTCCTGTGACATTGGGTGTTGTAGGTGTCCTAGAGTGCAGGTAATTTGCCCCCGGTGATGCATTGTGCAGACCACACCACCCTCTGAAGAGCCCTGTTGTTGTGGGCAGTGCAGTTGCCCTACCAGGCGGTGATACAGCCCGACAGGATGCTTTCAATTTTGCACCTGTAAAAGTTAGTGAGGGTTTTTGGTGACAAACCACATTTTTTCAGCATCGTGAGGTTGAAGACACACTGTCTGTGTGCGTGGACTATTTCAGTTTGTCTGTGATATGTACACGAGGAACTTAAAACGTTCCACCTTCTCCGCTGCTGTCCAATCGATGTGGATAGGGGGTGTTCCCTCTGCTGTCCCATCGATGTGGATAAGGGGGTGTTCCCTTTGCTGTTTCCTGAAGTACACGATCATCTCTTTTGTTTTGCTGACATTGAGTGAGAGGTTATTATCTTGACACCACACTCCAAGGGCCCTCACCTCTTCCCTTTAGGCTGTCTCGTTGTTGTTGGTAATCAAGCAGTGTCATCTGCAAACTTGATGATTGAGTTGGAGGCGTGCATGGCCATGCAGTTGTGGGTGAACAGGGAGTACAGGAGAGGGCTGAGAATGAACCCTTGTAGGGCCCCAGTGTTGAGGATCAGCGGAGTGGAGATGTTGTTTCCTACCTTCAGCACCTGGGGGCGACCCATCAGGAAGTCCAGGACCAAGTCCGGGGTCAAGACCCAGGGTCTCAAGCTTAATGATGAGTTTGGAGGCTACTATGGTGTTGAATGCTGAGCTGTAGTCAATGAACAGCATTCTTACATAGGTATTCCTCTTGTCCAGATGGGATAGGGCAGTGTGATTGCGATTGAATCATCTGTGGACCTATTGGGGCGGTAAGCAAATTGGAGTGGGTCTAGTGTAACAGGTTGGATGGAGGTGATATGATCCTTGACTAGTCTCTCAAAGCACTTCATGATGACATAAGTGAGTGCTACGGTGTGATAGTCATTTAGTTCAGTTACCTTAGCTTTCTTGGGAACAGGAACAATGGTGGCCATCTTGAAGCATGTGGGAACAGCAGACTGGGATAGGGGTTGATTGAATATGTCCGTAAACACACCAGCCAGCTGGTCTGCGCATGCTCTGAGGACGCGGCTGGGGATGCCGTCTGGGCTGGCAGCCCTGCAAGGGTTAACACGTTTTAAATGTTTTACTCGCGTCGGCCACAGAGAAGGAGAGCTAACAGTCTTTGGTAGCGGGCTGTGTCGGTGGCATTGTATTGTCCTCAAAGCGCGCAAAGAAGTTATTTAATTTGTCTGGGAGCAAGACGTCGATGTCCGGGACGGGGCTGGTTTTCTTTTTGTAATCCGTGATTGACTGTAGACCCTGCCACATACGTCTCATGTTTGAGCCGTTGAATTGCAACTCCACTGTGTCTCTATACTGACGCTTTGCTTGTTTGATTGCCGTACGGAGGGAATAACTACACTGTTTGTGTACAGTCATGTTTCCAGTCGCCATGCCATGATTAAATGCGGTGGTACGTGCTTTCAGTTTTGTGCGAATGCTGCCATCAATCCACGGTTAAGGAAGGTTTTAGTAGTCACAGTGGGTACAACATCTCCTATACACTTCCTATACACTTGCTCACCGAGTTAGCGTACTTTATAGGTCAATGTTATTGTCTGAGGCTACCCGGAACATATCCCAGTCCACGTGATCGAATCAATCTTGAAGCGTGGAATCCGATTGGTCAGACCAGCATTAGATAGACCTTCCTGTTTTAGTTTCTGCCTATAGGAGGGGAGCAACAAGATGGAGTCATGGTCAGATTTGCCAAAAGGAGGCCTGGGGAGGACCTTGAATGCATCACGGAAGTTAGAGTAGCAGTGGTCGAGTGTGTTACTCTCTCGTATACTGCAATCGATATGCTGATCGAATTTAGGTAGCCTTGTTCTCAGATTAGCTTTGTTAAATTCCCCAGCTACAATAAATACAGCCTCAGGATATATGGTTTCCAGTTTGCATAGAGCCCAGTGAAGTTTCTTGATGGCCGTCTTGGTATCCGCTTGCTGGAGGATATACACGGCTGTGACGATAACCGAGGAGAGTTCTCTTGGGAGATAATACGGTCAGCATTTGATTGTGAGGAATTCTTGGTCAGGTGAACAAAAGGACTTGAGTTCTTGTATGTTGTTACAATTACACCGTGAGTCGTTAATCATAAAGCATACACCCCCGTGTAACCGGTGTCAAATGGATAGCTAGTTAGCGGGGTGTTCAGTAATAGCGTTTCAATCGGTGACGTCACTCGCTCTGAGACCTTGAAGTAGTTGTTCCTCTTGCTCTGCAAGGGCCGCGGATTTTGTTGAGCGATGGGTAGCGATGCTTTGTGGGAGGCAGTTGTTTATATGTGCAGAGGGTCCCTGGTTCGAGCCCAGGTAGGGACGAGGAGAGGGACAGAAGCAAAGCTGTTACATTGGTGCTGTTGACTAGCCATGTCTCCGTGAAACAGAATATGTTACAATCCTGGATATCTCTTTGGAAAGCAACTCTTGCCCTAATTTAGTCGACTTTGTTAACTAGGGACTGAACATTAGCGAGTAATATACTCGGAAGTGGTGGGTGGTGTGCGCGCCTCCGAAACCTCACTAGAAAACCGCTCCGGCAGCATCTCCCCCTACGGGGTCGGCCTCTGGAATCAGTTCAAATGCACTGGGAGGTGCAGACAAAGGATCTGCTTTGGGAAAGTCGTATTACTGGTCGTAGTGCTGGTTGTGCTGGTAAGTTGACATCTCTCTGATATCCAATAGTTCTTTGCGGCTGTATGTAATAACACTTAAGGTTTTCTGGGCTAACGATGTAAGAAATAATACTTAAAAAAAACCAAATACTGCACAGTTTCCTAAGGAAGCGAAGCTGCCATCTCGATCGGCGCCATCTTGTGTGCCATCTTGTGTTCTGGACTGGAGGGCATTACAGTAGTCTTGCCTAGTTGATAGTAGAGACTGAGCAGCTGGAGAGGAGGGCATTACAGTAGTCTAGCCTAGATGATAGTAGACACTGAGCAGCTGAACAGCAGGGCATGACAGTAGTCTAGCCTAGATGATAGTAGAGACTGTGCAGCAGAACAGCAGGGCATGACAGTAGTCTAGCCTAGATGATAGTAGAGACTGAGCAGTTGGAGAGGAGGGGATTACAGTAGTCTAGCCTAGATGATAGTAGAGACTGTGCAGCAGAACAGCAGGGCATGACAGTAGTCTAGCCTAGATGATAGTAGAGACTGAGCAGTTGGAGAGGAGGGGATTACAGTAGTCTAGCCTAGATGATAGTAGAGACTGAGCAGCTAGACAGCAGGGCATTACAGTAGTCTAGCCTAGATGAGACAAATGCATGGACCAGTTTTTCGGCATCTGGCTGAGAGATGAAGTGTGTAATTCTGAGATGGAAGAATGCTGTTTTGAATATGTTTTTTTTAATGTGGTTGTCAACAGTTAGGCCGGGGTCAAAGGTAACACCAAGGGTTTTTAACAACCATGTTTTGGTTTAATGAATCAACCATCAATGTTGAGAGTGAGGGCTGAGCGTAAAAGCATCGTCAAGGTGAGGGTTCAAAGGTCATACAGCTCACCAAGCAGGTAAAGGTGAGGCCGCAGGGTGAATGGTTAATGGACTGACTATACACTGAAGGCATTCATCTTCTTACAAATTATAGTTCTTAAGAAAAGGATCTAATATTGGTGAGCAGAGGCTTAGAATCCATTCTTATTTTGAAGATGGCCTTTTTTTTAGGTAGCAACTGTGTTTCTCTTTCCAGGTGATACCCGAGTTACGTAAAGATCTTCACAACCTGCAGACCCAGAGAGATGATCTGGGCAGGAAGATGAAGAATCAGTCAGAACAGGCCAGAGGTAACTTTCTATATTCTATTATTAAACTGGGTGGTTCCAGCCCCGAATGCTGATTGTCTGACAGCCAAGGTATATCAGACTGTATACCACGGGTATGACTAAACATTTATTTTTCCTGCTCTAATTACATTGGTAACCAGTTTATAATAGCAATAAGGCACCTCGAGGGTTTGTGATATATGGCTAATATAGGGCTGTATCCAGGCACTCCGCATTGCGTCATGCTTAAGAACAGCCCTTAGCCGTGGTATATTGGCCATATACCACACCTCTTCAGACCTTATTGCTTAAAAAAAAAACTCTCTGTAATGTATTGTGTTATGGGTATTTTTCTATTCATGCCAACAGTGTCTTTATGTGGATTGATGAATGCTTTACAAATCCAGATGATTTTGTTGTCACTTCTCATACATGATTGTTTGTGGCTCTCTCTGTACAGCCAAGATGAGTGTGATCACAAGACAACTTCTTTGTGGCATGGTTGAAGAGGAGGTCATTTCCAGGTAGTCTAATGGCATTATGCATTTCCTAAAATTTGTGAGAAGAAAAGTTCACTTTAGCCTTTAAGCATTACACATGTTTCCGTTGAAAGGTTGACCTCCGACAGTCCAGACCAGATCTATGAAGTTGGGAATTTGTCGACTGCATTTGATGGACTGCAGAAAGCTTGCAGGTTTGAGACAACACCTGTACATTTACTGACTAAAGGCACCCGCAGTATGCCCTGTGTTGCAGGTTTGAGACAACACCTGTACATTTACTGACTAAAGTATGCTACTTGTTTAGCTAACTAAGGCAGTGTTTCCCAACTCCGGTCCTCCAGTCCCCCCAACAGCCCAACCCCAATCCTCCAGTCCCACCAACAGCCCAACTCCGGTCCTCCAGTCCCCCCAACAGCCCAACTCCGGTCCTCCAGTCCCCCCAACAGCCCAACTCCGGTCCTCCAGTCCCCCCAACAGCCCAACTCCGGTCCTCCAGTACCCCCAACAGCCCAACTCCGGTCCTCCAGTCCCCCCAACAGCCCAACCCCAATCCTCCAGTCCCACCAACAGCCCAACCCCAATCCTCCAGTCCCACCAACAGCCCAACCCCAATCCTCCAGTCCCACCAACAGCCCAACCCCAGTCCTCCAGTCCCCCCAACAGCCCATCCCCAGTCCTCCAGTCCCCCCAACAGCCCAACCCCAGTCCTCCAGTCCCCCCAACAGCCCAACCCCAGTCCTCCAGTCCCCCCAACAGCCCAACCCCAGTCCTCCAGTCCCCCCAACAGCCCAACCCCAGTCCTCCAGTCCCCCCAACAGCCCAACCCCAGTCATCCAGTATCCCCAACAGCCCATCCCCAGTCCTCCAGTCCCCCCAACAGCCCAACCCCAGTCCTCCAGTCCCCCCAACAGCCCAACCCCAGTCATCCAGTATCCCCAACAGCCCATCCCCAGTCCTCCAGTCCCCCCAACAGCCCAACCTCAGTCCTCCAGTCCCCCCAACAGCCCAACCCCAGTCATCCAGTATCCCCAACAGCCCAACCCCAGTCCTCCAGTCCCCCCAACAGCCCAACTCCAGTCCTCCAGTCCCACCAACAGCCCAACCCCAGTCCTCCAGTCCCCCCAACAGCCCAACCCCAGTCATCCAGTATCCCCAACAGCCCAACCCCAGTCCTCCAGTCCCCCCAACAGCCCAACTCCAGTCCTCCAGTCCCACCAACAGCCCAACCCCAGTCCTCCAGTCCCCCCAACAGCCAACCCCCGTTCTCCAGTACCCCCAACAGCCCAACTCCAGTCCTCCAGTCCCACCAACAGCCCAACCCTGGTCCTACAGTACCCCCAACAGCCCAACCCCAGTCCCCCAAAAACCCAACCTGGGTCCTCCAGTATCCCCAACTCCGGTCCTCCAGTACCTCCAACAGCACACATTTTTGGTGTAGCCCCCAGACAAGTAGAATCAGGTGTGCTTAGCTGGGTTTACAACAAAAATATGTTATTTTGGAGGTACTGGAAACACTGAACTAAAAGATGCTGACCAATAATGGTCCTGTGTGATTCAGTCGGTAAGAGTGTGATGCTAGCAGTGTAACGTTTGTGGGTTAAATTCTCCCAAATGTACTCACTGTACTAGAAGTATCTTTGGATAAAAACGTCTGCTAAGTGTCACACACATTCTTATTATCACTGTAAGTGTAGCGGATGTCAAACGGCTAGCTTAGTTAGCGGTGCGCACTAAATAGCGTTTCAATCGGTGACGTCACTTGCTCTGAGACCTTGAAGTAGTAGTTCCCCTTGCTCTGCAAGGGCCGTGGCTTTTGTGGAGCGATGGGTAACGATGCTTCGTGGGTGACTGTTGTGATGTGTGCAGAGTGTCCCTGGTTCGCGCCCGGGTATGGGCGAGGGGACGGTCTAAAGTTATACTGTTACATAAGGATCCAGCTGACTGTTTTGTGTCCGTGTGAATAACAGACCTTATTCACACTTCGGCCATGATTGTTCAAAATCCAGGCTAGTGAATACGGTTGATCGTTTCCTCTGCCGGCAGAGTGCTGGAGAGACACCAGCAGGAACAGAAGGAGGGTTATGAAAGTCAGATGGAGGCGCTGACGTTCAAGGTGGAACACCTGCAGAACCAAAACAATCAGCTGCAGAAACTGTTCCGGGAGAAACGTCTGTCAACGACAGCAACAGTCAAGAGGTGGCCAGGCTCAACACTGAAAACATGGTCATACCTGAGCTGAAGAAGCAGCTGTCAGAGGTACAATGACATAAACAGGAGCTGGAAGTTCAACTGGAGGTGCAGGCCAGAAAGATGACCAGTAGATACAGTACAGTAGATACAGTAGATACAGTACAGTAGATACAGTACAGTAGATACAGTAGATACAGTAGATATAGTACAGTAGATACAGTACAGTAGATACAGTAGATACAGTACGGTAGATACAGTACAGTAGATACAGTACAGTAGATACAGTACGGTAGATACAGTAGATACAGTACGGTAGATACAGTAGATACAGTACATACAGTAGGTACAGTAGATACAGTACAGTAGATACAGTACGGTATATACAGTACGGTAGATACAGTAGATACAGTACGTACAGTATGGTAGATACAGTACGTACAGTAGGTACAGTAGATACAGTACAGTAGATACAGTACGTACAGTAGATACAGTAGATACAGTACGTACAGTAGGTACAGTACGGTAGATACAGTAGATACAGTACGTACAGTAGGTACAGTACGGTAGATACAGTAGATACAGTACGTACAGTACGGTAGATACAGTAGGTACAGTAGGTACAGTAGATACAGTACAGTAGATGCAGTACGTACAGTAGGTACAGTAGATACAGTACAGTAGATACAGTACAGTAGATGCAGTACGTACAGTAGGTACAGTAGATACAGTACAGTAGATACAGTACGGTAGATACAGTAGATACAGTACGGTAGATACAGTAGATACAGTACGGTAGATACAGTAGATACAGTACGGTAGATACAGTAGATACAGTACATACAGTAGGTACAGTAGATACAGTACATACAGTAGGTACAGTAGATACAGTACATACAGTAGGTACAGTACGGTAGGTACAGTATGGTAGGTACAGTACGTACAGTAGGTACAGTAGATACAGTACAGTAGATACAGTAGATACAGTACAGTAGATACAGTACGTACAGTAGGTACAGTACGGTAGATACAGTAGATACAGTACGTACAGTAGGTACAGTACGGTAGATACAGTACGTACAGTAGGTACAGTACGGTAGATACAGTAGATACAGTACAGTAGATACAGTACGGTAGATACAGTAGATACCGTACAGTAGATACAGTACGGTAGGTACAGTATGGTAGGTACAGTACGTACAGTAGGTACAGTAGATACAGTACGTACAGTAGGTACAGTACGGTAGATACAGTAGATACAGTACGGTAGATACAGTAGATACAGTACGTACAGTAGGTACAGTAGATACAGTACAGTAGATACAGTACAGTAGATACAGTACGGTAGATACAGTACGGTAGGTACAGTATGGTAGGTACAGTACGTACAGTAGATACCGTACAGTAGGTACAGTACGGTAGATACAGTAGATACAGTACGTACAGTACAGTAGATACAGTACGTACAGTAGGTACAGTAGATACAGTACAGTAGATACAGTACGGTAGATACAGTACAGTAGATACAGTAGATACAGTACGGTAGATACAGTAGATACAGTACGTACAGTAGGTACAGTAGATACAGTACGGTAGATACAGTAGATACAGTACGGTAGATACAGTAGATACAGTACATACAGTTTGTACAGTAGATACAGTACAGTAGATACAGTACGGTATATACAGTACAGTAGATACAGTATATACAGTACGTACAGTAGATACAGTAGATACAGTACGTACAGTAGATACAGTACGTACAGTAGATACAGTAGATACAGTACGGTAGATACAGTACGGTAGATACAGTACGGTAGATACAGTATGGTAGATACAGTAGGTACAGTAGATACAGTAGATACAGTACGGTAGATACAGTAGATACAGTACGGTAGATACAGTACGGTAGGTACAGTATGGTAGATACAGTAGGTACAGTAGATACAGTAGATACAGTACAGTAGATACAGTACAGTAGATACAGTAGATACAGTACAGTAGATACAGTACGGTAGATACAGTAGATACAGTACGTACAGTAGGTACAGTACGGTAGATACAGTACGTACAGTAGATACAGTACAGTAGATACAGTACGGTAGATACAGTAGATACAGTACGGTAGATACAGTAGATACAGTACGGTAGATACAGTAGATACAGTACGGTAGATACAGTACGTACAGTAGGTACAGTAGATACAGTACGGTAGATACAGTAGATACAGTACGGTAGATACAGTACAGTAGGTACAGTACAGTAGATACTGTAGATACAGTACAGTAGATACTGTAGATACAGTACGGTAGATACAGTACAGTAGATACAGTAGATACATTACGGTAGATACAGTAGATACAGTACAGTAGGTACAGTACAGTAGATACAGTACGGTAGATACAGTAGATACAGTACAGTGGATACAGTACGGTAGATACAGTGGATACAGTACGGTAGATACAGTAGGTACAGTACGGTAGGTACAGTACAGTAGGTACAGTAGATACAGTACAGTAGATACAGTATGGTAGATACATTACAGTGGATACAGTACAGTAGGTACAGTAGATACAGTACAGTAGGTACAGTACAGTAGATACAGTACAGTGGATACAGTAGATACAGTACAGTAGGTACAGTAGATACAGTACAGTGGATACAGTAGATACAGTACAGTAGATACAGTACAGTGGATACAGTAGATACAGTACAGTAGGTACAGTAGATACAGTACAGTGGATACAGTAGATACAGTACAGTAGGTACAGTAGATACAGTACAGTAGGTACAGTACGGTAGATACAGTAGATACAGTACGGTAGATACAGTACGTACAGTAGATACAGTACGGTAGATACAGTACAGTAGATACAGTACGGTAGATACAGTAGGTACAGTAGGTAGTGTAGATACAGTACAGTAGGTACAGTAGATACAGTACAGTAGGTACAGTAGATACAGTACAGTAGGTACAGTAGATACAGTACAGTAGATACAGTACAGTAGGTACAGTAGATACAGTACAGTGGGTACAGTAGATACAGTACAGTGGATACAGTACAGTGGGTACAGTAGATACAGTACAGTGGGTACAGTAGATACAGTACAGTAGGTACAGTAGGTACAGTACAGTGGGTACAGTAGGTACAGTACAGTGGATACAGTAGATACAGTACAGTAGGTACAGTAGATACAGTACAGTAGGTACAGTAGATACAGTACAGTAGGTACAGTAGATACAGTACAGTAGGTACTGTAGATACAGTACAGTAGGTACAGTACAGTGGGTACAGTAGGTACAGTACAGTGGGTACAGTAGGTACAGTACAGTGGGTACAGTAGATACAGTACAGTGGGTACAGTAGATACAGTACAGTGGGTACAGTAGATACAGTACAGTAGGTACAGTAGATACAGTACAGTAGGTACAGTACAGTGGATACAGTAGATACAGTACAGTGGATACAGTAGATACAGTACAGTAGGTACAGTAGACACAGTACAGTAGGTACAGTAGATACAGTACAGTAGGTACAGTAGATACAGTACAGTGGGTACAGTAGGTACAGTACAGTGGATACAGTAGATACAGTACAGTAGGTACAGTAGATACAGTACAGTAGGTACAGTAGATACAGTACAGTAGGTACAGTAGATACAGTACAGTGGGTACAGTAGATACAGTACAGTAGGTACAGTAGATACAGTACAGTAGGTACAGTAGATACAGTACAGTAGGTACAGTAGATACAGTACAGTAGGTACAGTAGATACAGTACAGTGGATACAGTAGATACAGTACAGTAGGTACAGTAGACACAGTACAGTAGGTACAGTAGATACAGTACAGTAGGTACAGTAGATACAGTACAGTAGATACAGTACAGTAGGTACAGTAGATACAGTACAGTGGGTACAGTAGGTACAGTACAGTGGATACAGTAGGTACAGTACAGTAGGTACAGTAGGTACAGTACAGTAGGTACAGTAGGTACAGTACAGTAGGTACAGTAGGTACAGTACAGTAGGTACAGTAGATACAGTACAGTAGGTACAGTAGATACAGTACAGTAGGTACAGTAGATACAGTACAGTGGGTACAGTAGATACAGTACAGTAGGTACAGTAGATACAGTACAGTAGGTACAGTAGATACAGTACAGTGGGTACAGTAGGTACAGTACAGTGGATACAGTAGATACAGTACAGTAGGTACAGTAGATACAGTACAATAGGTACAGTAGATACAGTACAGTAGGCACAGTAGATACAGTACAGTAGGTACAGTAGAGTAGATACAGTACAGTAGGTACAGTAGAGTAGATACAGTACACTAGATACAGTACAGTAGATACAGTACAGTAGGTACAGTAGATACAGTACAGTAGGTACAGTAGATACAGTACAGTAGGTACAGTAGATACAGTACAGTAGGTACAGTAGATACAGTACAGTAGGTACAGTACAGTAGGTACAGTACGGTAGATACAGTAGATACAGTACGGTAGATACAGTACGTACAGTAGATACAGTACGGTAGATACAGTACAGTAGATACAGTACGGTAGATACAGTAGGTACAGTAGGTAGTGTAGATACAGTACAGTAGGTACAGTAGATACAGTACAGTAGGTACAGTAGATACAGTACAGTAGGTACAGTAGATACAGTACAGTAGATACAGTACAGTAGGTACAGTAGATACAGTACAGTGGGTACAGTAGATACAGTACAGTGGATACAGTACAGTGGGTACAGTAGATACAGTACAGTGGGTACAGTAGATACAGTACAGTAGGTACAGTAGGTACAGTACAGTGGGTACAGTAGGTACAGTACAGTGGATACAGTAGATACAGTACAGTAGGTACAGTAGATACAGTACAGTAGGTACAGTAGATACAGTACAGTAGGTACAGTAGATACAGTACAGTAGGTACTGTAGATACAGTACAGTAGGTACAGTACAGTGGGTACAGTAGGTACAGTACAGTGGGTACAGTAGGTACAGTACAGTGGGTACAGTAGATACAGTACAGTGGGTACAGTAGATACAGTACAGTGGGTACAGTAGATACAGTACAGTAGGTACAGTAGATACAGTACAGTAGGTACAGTACAGTGGATACAGTAGATACAGTACAGTGGATACAGTAGATACAGTACAGTAGGTACAGTAGACACAGTACAGTAGGTACAGTAGATACAGTACAGTAGGTACAGTAGATACAGTACAGTGGGTACAGTAGGTACAGTACAGTGGATACAGTAGATACAGTACAGTAGGTACAGTAGATACAGTACAGTAGGTGCAGTAGATACAGTACAGTAGGTACAGTAGATACAGTACAGTAGGTACAGTAGATACAGTACAGTAGGTTACAGTAGATACAGTACAGTGGATACAGTAGATACAGTACAGTAGGTACAGTAGACACAGTACAGTAGGTACAGTAGATACAGTACAGTAGGTACAGTAGATACAGTACAGTAGATACAGTACAGTAGGTACAGTAGATACAGTACAGTGGGTACAGTAGGTACAGTACAGTGGATACAGTAGGTACAGTACAGTAGGTACAGTAGGTACAGTACAGTAGGTACAGTAGGTACAGTACAGTAGGTACAGTAGGTACAGTACAGTAGGTACAGTAGATACAGTACAGTAGGTACAGTAGATACAGTACAGTAGGTACAGTAGATACAGTACAGTGGGTACAGTAGATACAGTACAGTAGGTACAGTAGATACAGTACAGTAGGTACAGTAGATACAGTACAGTGGGTACAGTAGGTACAGTACAGTGGATACAGTAGATACAGTACAGTAGGTACAGTAGATACAGTACAATAGGTACAGTAGATACAGTACAGTAGGCACAGTAGATACAGTACAGTAGGTACAGTAGATACAGTACAGTAGGTACAGTAGAGTAGATACAGTACACTAGATACAGTACAGTAGATACAGTACAGTAGGTACAGTAGATACAGTACAGTAGGTACAGTAGATACAGTACAGTAGGTACAGTAGATACAGTACAGTAGGTACAGTAGATACAGTACAGTAGGTACAGTAGGTTACGTACAGTAGGTACAGTACAGTAGGTACAGTACAGTAGATACAGTACAGTAGGTACAGTAGATACAGTACAGTAGGTACAGTAGATACAGTACAGTAGGTACAGTAGATACAGTACAGTAGGTACAGTAGATACAGTACAGTAGGTACAGTACAGTAGATACAGTACAGTAGGTACAGTACAGTAGATACAGTACAGTAGGTACAGTAGGTACAGTACAGTAGGTACAGTAGGTACAGTAGATACAGTACAGTAGGTACAGTAGATACATTACAGTAGGTACAGTAGCTACAGTACAGTAGATACAGTACAGTAGGTACAGTAGATACAGTACAGTAGGTACAGTAGATACAGTACAGTAGGTACAGTAGATACAGTACAGTAGGTACAGTAGATACAGTACAGTAGGATACAGTAGATACAGTACAGTAGGTACAGTAGATACAGTACAGTAGGTACAGTAGATACAGTACAGTAGGTACAGTAGATACAGTACAGTAGGTACAGTAGATACAGTACAGTAGGTACAGTAGATACAGTACAGTAGGTACAGTAGATACAGTACAGTAGGTACAGTAGATACAGTACAGTAGATACAGTACAGTAGATACAGTACAGTAGATACAGTACAGTAGATAAAGTAGATACAGTACAGTGGATACAGTAGATACAGTACAGTAGGTACAGTAGATACAGTACAGTAGGTACAGTAGATACAGTACAGTAGATACAGTACAGTAGGTACAGTAGATACAGTACAGTAGGTACAGTAGATACAGTACAGTAGGTACAGTAGATACAGTACAGTAGGTACAGTAGATACAGTACAGTAGGTACAGTACAGTAGGTACAGTAGATACAGTACAGTAGGTACAGTAGATACAGTACAGTAGATACAGTACAGTAGGTACAGTACAGTAGATACAGTACAGTAGATACAGTACAGTAGGTACAGTACAGTGGGTACAGTAGATACAGTACAGTAGGTACAGTAGATACAGTACAGTAGGTACAGTACAGTAGGTACAGTAGGTACAGTACAGTAGGTACAGTAGGTACAGTACAGTAGGTACAGTAGATACAGTACAGTAGGTACAGTACAGTGGGTACAGTAGATACAGTACAGTAGGTACAGTAGATACAGTACAGCAGGTACAGTACAGTAGGTACAGTAGATACAGTACAGTAGGTACAGTAGGTACAGTACAGTGGATACAGTAGATACAGTACAGTAGGTACAGTAGATACAGTACAATAGGTACAGTAGATACAGTACAGTAGGCACAGTAGATACAGTACAGTAGGCACAGTAGATACAGTACAGTAGGTACAGTAGATACAGTACAGTAGGTACAGTAGAGTAGATACAGTACACTAGATACAGTACAGTAGATACAGTACAGTAGGTACAGTAGATACAGTACAGTAGGTACAGTAGATACAGTACAGTAGGTACAGTAGATACAGTACAGTAGGTACAGTAGGTACAGTACAGTAGGTACAGTAGGTACAGTACAGTAGGTACAGTACAGTACAGTAGATACAGTACAGTAGGTACAGTAGATACAGTACAGTACAGTAGATACAGTACAGTAGGTACAGTAGATACAGTACAGTAGGTACAGTAGATACAGTACAGTAGGTACAGTAGATACAGTACAGTAGGTACAGTAGATACAGTACAGTAGGTACAGTACAGTAGGTACAGTACAGTAGATACAGTACAGTAGGTACAGTACAGTAGATACAGTACAGTAGGTACAGTAGGTACAGTAGATACAGTACAGTAGGTACAGTAGATACAGTACAGTAGGTACAGTAGATACAGTACAGTAGGTACAGTAGATACAGTACAGTAGGTACAGTAGATACAGTACAGTGGATACAGTAGATACAGTACAGTAGGTACAGTAGATACAGTACAGTAGGTACAGTAGATACAGTACAGTAGGTACAGTAGATACAGTACAGTAGGTACAGTAGATACAGTACAGTAGGTACAGTAGATACAGTACAGTAGGTACAGTAGATACAGTACAGTAGGTACAGTAGATACAGTACAGTAGGTACAGTAGATACAGTACAGTAGGTTACAGTAGATACAGTACAGTAGATACAGTACAGTAGATACAGTACAGTAGATACAGTACAGTAGGTAAAGTAGATACAGTACAGTGGATACAGTAGATACAGTACAGTAGGTACAGTAGATACAGTACAGTAGGTACAGTAGATACAGTACAGTAGATACAGTACAGTAGGTACAGTAGATACAGTACAGTAGGTACAGTAGATACAGTACAGTAGGTACAGTAGATACAGTACAGTAGGTACAGTAGATACAGTACAGTAGGTACAGTAGATACAGTACAGTAGGTACAGTACAGTAGGTACAGTAGATACAGTACAGTAGGTACAGTAGATACAGTACAGTAGATACAGTACAGTAGGTACAGTACAGTAGATACAGTACAGTAGATACAGTACAGTAGGTACAGTACAGTGGGTACAGTAGATACAGTACAGTAGGTACAGTAGATACAGTACAGTAGGTACAGTACAGTAGGTACAGTAGGTACAGTACAGTAGGTACAGTAGGTACAGTACAGTAGGTACAGTAGATACAGTACAGTAGGTACAGTACAGTAGGTACAGTACAGTGGGTACAGTAGATACAGTACAGTAGGTACAGTAGATACAGTACAGCAGGTACAGTACAGTAGGTACAGTAGATATAGTACAGTAGGTACAGTAGATACAGTACAGTAGGTACAGTACAGTAGGGACAGTAGATACAGTACAGTAGGTACAGTATATACAGTACAGTAGGTACAGTAGATACAGTACAGTAGGTACAGTACAGTAGGGACAGTAGATACAGTACAGTAGGTACAGTATATACAGTACAGTAGGTACAGTAGATACAGTACAGTAGGTACAGTACAGTAGGTACAGTAGATACAGTACAGTAGGTACAGTAGATACAGTACAGTAGGTACAGTAGATACAGTAACAGTAGGTACAGTACAGTAGGGACAGTAGATACAGTACAGTAGGTACAGTAGATACAGTAGGTACAGTACAGTAGGTACAGTAGATACAGTACAGTAGGTACAGTAGATACAGTACAGTAGGTACAGTACAGTAGGGACAGTAGATACAGTACAGTAGGTACAGTAGATACAGTACAGTAGGTACAGTACAGTACAGTAGGTACAGTACAGTAGGTACAGTAGATACAGTACAGTAGGTACAGTAGATACAGTACAGTAGGTACAGTAGATACAGTACAGTAGGTACAGTAGATACAGTACAGTAGGTACAGTAGATACAGTACAGTAGGTACAGTACAGTAGGTACAGTACAGTAGGTACAGTACAGTAGATACAGTAGAGTAGGTACAGTACAGTAGATACAGTAGGTACAGTACAGTAGGTACAGTACAGTAGGTACAGTACAGTAGGTACAGTACAGTAGATACAGTACAGTAGATACAGTACAGTAGGTACAGTACAGTAGGTACAGTACAGTAGGTACAGTAGGTACAGTAGATACAGTAGGTACAATAGGTACAGTAGGTACAGTACAGTAGATACAGTAGGTACAGTAGGTGCAGTACAGTAGGTACAGTAGGTACAGTAGGTACAGTACAGTAGGTGCAGTACAGTAGGTACAGTACAGTAGGTACAGTAGGTACAGTACAGTAGATACAGTACAGTAGATACAGTACACTAGGTACAGTACAGTAGATACAGTACAGTAGGTACAGTAGACACCATCACTTTAAATGTATGTAGTTCTGTCCTTGAGCTGGTCTTGTCTAATGATGTTCTGTATTATGTAGTTCTGTATTAGGTTTCATGTTCTGTGTGGACCCCAGGAAGAGTAGCTGCTACTTTTGCAACAGCTAATGGGGATCCTAATAAAATAGCCCCAAAAATACCAATACTTAGATCTAGACGTTTGGACTCGATCACATTGTTAGTCAGTCAATTCCAGTTATTTATCTCCTTCTTTTATTAGAAGAAATTGAGGAGATTTCAAAAGAGCTTTCAGATGAATGTTGAAGAGGGAGGCTCCCAAAGCAGGTATCCTCAAGCCCTGAAATCATATAACAATATGTCATTTGGCAGATGCTTTTTATCCAAAGTGACTTACATTAAAGTGAATGCATACATCTTCAGTATGTTTGTGATCCCTGTAAGAATTAAATCCACAATCGTGACATTGCTAGCACCAGGCTGTTATCAGCTTAGCCACAAACGACCACAATCAAAGCTGTCATTGATAATCTAACCGGATACTTGACATCTAACCTCTGTGTTGGGTTCAGGCTGTTGGAGGAGCATGCTGAGGAGGTAGAGAGGGAGAATAAGGAAGTGGAGAGAGAGAAGCAGGAAGTGGAGAGGGAGAAGGAGGAGGTGGAGAGGGAGAAGGAGGAGGTGGAGAGGGAGAAGGAGGAGGTGGAGAGGGAGAAGGAGGAGGTGGAGAGGGAGAAGCAGGAAGTGGAGAGGGAGAAGGAGGAGGTGGAGAGGGAGAAGGAGGAAGTGGAGAGGGAGAAGGAGGAAGTGGAGAGGGAGAAGCAGGAAGTGGAGAGGGAGCAGGAGGAGGTGAAGAGGGAGAAGGAGGAGATGGAGAGAGAGAAGGAGGAGGTGGAGAGGGAGAAGGAGGTGGTGAAGACAGAGAAGGAGGAGGTGGAGAGGGAGAAGGAGGAGGTGGAGAGGGAGAAGGAGGAGGTGGAGAGGGAGAAGGTGGAGGTGAAGACAGAGAAGGAGGAGGTGGAGAGGGAGAAGGAGGAAGTGGGGAGGGAGAAGGAGAAGGTGGAGAGGGAGAAGGAGGAAGTGGGGAGGGAGAAGGAGAAGGTGGAGAGAGAGGAGGTGGAGAGGGAGAAGGAGGAGGTGAAGACAGAGAAGGAGGAGGAGAGGGAGAAGGAGGAGGTGAAGAGGGAGAAGGAGGAGGTGAAGAGGGAGAAGGTGAAGACGGAGAAGGAGGAGGTGGAGAGGGAGAAGGAGGAGGTGAAGACAGAGAAGGAGGAAGTGAAGACGGAGGAGGTGGAGAGGGAGAAGGAGGAGGTGAAGACAGAGAAGGAGGAAGTGAAGACAGAGAAGGAGGAGGTGGAGAGGGAGAAGGAGGAAGTGGGGAGGGAGAAGGAGAAGGTGGAGAGGGAGAAGGAGGAAGTGGAGCGGGAGAAGGAGGAGGTGGAGAGGGAGAAGGAGGAGGTGGAGAGAGAAAGGAGGAAGTGGAGAGAGAGAAGGAGGAGGTGAAGAGAGAGAAGGAGGAGGTGAAGAGGGAGAAGGTGGAGATGGAGAGGGAGAAGGTGGAGATGGAGGAGGTGCTCAGGAAGCAGAAGAACACAGAGAACGAGGCCAAGGCCAGATTCAGTCAGGAGGCATCACGACTCACTGCAGAGAACATGGTGAGTGTGTGTGTGCGTGGGGGGGGGGGGGGGGGGGGGGGGGGGGGGGGGGTGTGCCCCAATGTGTGTGCGTGTAATTCACTTGCAATTCGCTCCTTATGATACTTAAATGTTATTCCAGGACTTTGAAGAGCAGCTCGACATGAAGGACAGGTTGATAAGGAAGCTGCGAAACCAAATCAAGAGCCTTCAAACATCCGAGGAAGGTAACATGATTGCAACAAGTCATCTACATTTTATCACAGTTGATTCTCAGCTCTCCACTCATTTCCTGTATTTCATTTCATGTGTTATCGTCCTCAGCCAATCAAACACCAGCGCCCACTATTACCAACGAATACCTTGGCATGTTGGAATACAAGAGGGAGGATGAAGCCAAGCTCATTCAATACGTCATTCTGGGTACAACTGTGGTTGTTGGAGTTATTAGTGCTGGTGTTTTTACTGTTGGAGTTGACACGGTTTGTATTGCTGTCACATGACCACACAAGCCTACATGGCCTAAGAAAATAGAACTTCGATGACCAAACAACTAGCTCTCTCGACGATAGTGTGCAGCCCCCCCCCCCCCCCCCCCCCCCCCCCCCCCCCCCCCCCCCCCCAACCCACATCTCTCTGATTCAGAGGGGTTGGGTTAAATACGGAAGACACATTTCGGTTGAATGCATTCAGTTGTACAACTGACTCGGTTTCCTCCTTTCCCTTCCAGATGTTTGGCTCATGTCTAAGCTGGGTTATGCTCATTAGGCACCAAATGGAAGAAAGACTGAAACAGGGAGGGGCTATCTGGACTTGTCTAATAAAAAACACAAATGTTAATTTTCTGTTGTAAAACGTTTTTTCCGTTGTGTTCTAATGAACATGGCACTGTCCTATCCTCGTGTCAGACCTGAAGCCCAGAGGAGTACTGGTTAACATGATCCCCAACATGGCTGCCCAGTTTCTCTTCATGTGTGTCCATTAAACTGGCTCATGTTTGTAACTGACCTCTACTCTCCTGTCAGACCTGAAGCCCAGAGGGGTTAACATGATCCCCAACATGGCTGCCCAGTTTCTCTTCATGTGTGTCCATTAAACTGGCTCATGTTTGTAACTGACCTCTACTCTCCTGTCAGACCTGAAGCCCAGAGGGGTTAACATGATCCCCAACATGGCTGCCCAGTTTCTCTTCATATGTGTCCATTAAACTGGCTCATGTTTGTAACTGACCTCTACTCTCCTGTCAGACCTGAAGCCCAGAGGGGTTAACATGATCCCCAACATGGCTGCTCAGCTTCTCTTCATGTGTGTCCGTCACGCTGACTACCTTAACGATGGAGCCAAGCTCAAGTCTCTCATGAACGCCATCATCTGTGGGGTTAAAAAGGTCATCACGGTAAGCTGTGGCAGTGTTTTGACAATCCTACTGTCTGTGCTGACATCTTGAAATCTCTACAAATACTAACGGAGTTTCTTCTTCTTGTTCTTTTTCTTGTTCTTCTTTTTCTACTTGTTCTTCTTCTTCTTCTTTTGCTACTTGTTCTTCTTCTTCTTCTTTTTCTACTTGTTCTTCTTCTTCTTCTTTTTCTACTTGTTCTTCTTCTTGTTCTTTTTCTACTTGTTCTTCTTCTTGTTCTTTTTCTACTTGTTCTTCTTCTTGTTATTTTTCTTGTTCTTCTTCTTCTACTTGTTCTTGTTCTTCTTCTTGTTCTTTTTCTTGTTCTTCTTCTTCTACTTGTTCTTCTTCTTGTTATTTTTCTACTTGTTCTTCTTCTTGTTATTTATCTTGTTCTTCTTTTTCTACTTGTTCTTCTTCTTGTTATTTTTCTTGTTCTTCTTCCTCCCTTGGAGGAATGATTGACCTTGTTTATAATGACATGCTCATTCTCTCAGCGCTCACACTCTCAACGTTATTGTGGTTGTTAATAGTTTTGTTGTTGTTGTTATTTGTTACCTGTCTCAGGATCACCGAGAAGACTTTGAGTTGCTATCGTTCTGGCTGTCCAACACGTATCACATTCTCAGCTGCCTGAAGCAGTACAGTGGAGAAGAGGTGGGATGGTTGTTTCTAGCATCACACCATCACCATCCACAGAGATCTTATTTTCAACGACGGCCTACCGGGGAACAGTGGGTTAACGGCCTTGTTCAGGGGGCAGAACGACAGATTTTTACCTTGTCAGCTCGGGGGATTCTATCTTGCAACCGTTTTGGTTACAAGTCCAACACTCTAACCACTAGGCTACCCTGCCACCTCTACACTCTAACCACTAGGCTACCCTGCCACCTCTACACTCTAACCACTAGGCTACGCTGCCGCCTCTACACTCTAACCACTAGCCTACCCTGCCGCCTCTACACTCTAACCACTAGGCTACGCTGCCGCCTCTACACTCTAACCACTAGGCTATGCTGCCGCCCCTATGAAGTAAATATATACATTCTTCTTCTCCATCTTCCCATTCTGTAACTGATGTTATTTCTTCTTTGTACATTCTGTCGTAGGAGTTTATGAAACAGAACTCTCCGCGTCAGAAGAAAAACTGCTTGCAGAACTTTGACTTGTCTGAACACAGACAGATCTTCAGTGATCTGGCCATCCGTATCTACCACCAGTTTATATCTGTTATGGAGAAGACTCTTATACCTATGATCGGTAGGTTACTCTCATAAGATAACAACTTGTCTGAACACAGACAGATCTTCAGTGATCTGGCCATCCGTATCTACCACCAGTTTATATCTGTTATGGAGAAGACTCTTATACCTATGATCGGTAGGTTACTCTCATAAGATAACAACTTGTCTGAACACAGACAGATCTTCAGTGATCTGGCCATCTGTATCTACCACCAGTTTATATCTGTTATGGAGAAGACTCTTATACCTATGATCGGTAGGTTACTCTCATAAGATAACAACTTGTCTGAACACAGACTGATCTTCAGTGATCTGGCCATCCGTATCTACCACCAGTTTATATCTGTTATGGAGAAGACTCTTATACCTATGATCGGTAGGTTACTCTCATAAGATAACAACTTGTCTGAACACAGACTGATCTTCAGTGATCTGGCCATCCGTATCTACCACCAGTTTATATCTGTTATGGAGAAGACTCTTATACCTATGATCGGTAGGTTACTCTCATAAGATAACAACTTGTCTGAACACAGACTGATCTTCAGTGATCTGGCCATCCGTATCTACCACCAGTTTATATCTGTTATGGAGAAGACTCTTATACCTATGATCGGTAGGTTACTCTCATAAGATAACAACTTGTCTGAACACAGACTGATCTTCAGTGATCTGGCCATCCGTATCTACCACCAGTTTATATCTGTTATGGAGAAGACTCTTATACCTATGATCGGTAAGGTTTTCTCTCATAAGATAACATGATATACATTGATATGATGTACATTGATGTGTAGTCACTTTCCAATCCATTAAATATCTGTTTACAATAAATTATTTCTATCCTCAAGATGATTATATTTAAAGGTAATAAATGAAGTGTTTCGTCTATTCGTACCTGTTCCTGTTCTAGTGTTTTACGCGTCTCTGTTTTCCTCCAGTTCCCTGTATGCTGGAGCACGAGAGTCTCCAGGACGTCTCTAGTATGAAGCCTACAGGTTTCCGTAAGCGTTCCAGCAGCATCTATGAGGACCAGGAGGTCTGCACCATCTACTCTCTCATCCAGCAGCTCAGTCTGTACCACAGCACTATGAGTCAGCACGGCATGGAGGAGGGGCTGGTCAGACAGGTAGGGGGGGTCAGAACGGGGGTCGAAGGTCAGATGGGGATGGGGTCAGACAGGTGGGGAAAGGGGGGGGGGGGTCAGAGGTAGGTGGGGGGGGGGTTCAGACTAGTGGTGATGGGGGTCAGACAAGTAGGGGTGGGGGGGTCAGTGTGTGTGTGTGTGTGTGTGTGTGTGTGTGTGTGTGTGTGTGTGTGTGTGTGTGTGTGTGTGTGTGTGTCTGTGTGTGTGTATGTGGAAAAGAAAGGAGTAAACTCCCTCTTGGGATCAATTGTGGTGTTTCACAGGGATTCTTGGACCTGTGTCATTTCCAGTTTATATTAAACTCATCTAACTGTGTGTATGTGTGTTGTCCAACAGGCTGTGAAACAGACCTTCTTCCTGGTGGGTGCGGACACACTCAACAACATCCTGCTACGCAAAGACATGTGCTCCTGTAGGAAGGGCATGCAGATCAGGTAGGGGACAGAGTGTGTGTGGGTGTGTGTTGAACAAGAAGAGAGGAAGGAAAGAGAGAACCAGTAAGGAAGAGAGAACCAGGGAGGAAGAGAGAACCCGAGAAGAAGAGAGAACCGGAGAAGAAGAGAGAACCGGAGAAGAAGAGAGAACAAGGAAGGAAGAGAGAACCAGAGAGGGAGAGAGAACCAGAGAGGAAGAGAGAACCGGAGAGGGAGAGAGAACCAGAGAGGGAGAGAGAACCGGAGAGGGAGAGAGAATCAGAGAGGGAGAGAGAACCAGGAAGGGAGAGATGGAAAGCTAAATTCTACTCATCAAACAGTGAAAGTTCCTACAATATGTGTTAGGTAACGTAATAACAACGTTTCAGTTACCTGTCTGTGTGTTAGGTAACATAATAACAACGTTTCAGTAACCTGTCTGTGTGTTAGGTAACGTAATAACAACGTTTCAGTTACCTGTCTGTGTGTTCGGTAACGTAATAACAACGTTTCAGTTACCTGTCTGTGTGTTCGGTAACGTAATAACAACGTTTCAGTTACCTGTCTGTGTGTTCGGTAACGTAATAACAACGTTTCAGTTACCTGTCTGTGTTTTCCAGGTGTAACATCAGTTACCTGTCTGTGTTTTCCAGGTGTAACATCAGTTACCTGTCTGTGTTTTCCAGGTGTAACATCAGTCACCTGGAGGCGTGGCTAAAGGAGAAGGACCTAGTACAGGGTACCATGGCTACTCTGAAGCCTCTGTGTCAGGCTGCCTGGCTGCTGCAGGTCAACAAGACCACTGATGACGACATCAAAGACATCACAGAGCAATGCTCAGAACTCAGCCCTGTACAGGTACTGAAGCGGCAGGTAGCCTAGCGGTGACGTGCGTTGTGCCAAAAAATCTGCCGATGTGCCCTTGAGCAAGGCACGTAACCCTAATTGCTCCTGTAAGTCGCTCTGGATAAGAGCATCTGCTGAAATGTAATCGAAAGCATGTTTAAATGAATCTTGTTTACCGCCCTGTTCTAGATTGTCAAGATTTTGAACTCTTACACGCCCAATGATGATTTTGAGAAAAGGGTGGCACCATCGTTCGTCCGCAAAATTCAGGTAAATCTCGATCCTATGACAAGGATCAGGAGCACCTGCTTTTTATACCGTTTGAATTATTATTACATTTGAATTACTAGAAATGATATCATTTTAATCACAACGTCTCCATGAACTACATCTATGAAAGTAATTTATTTCCCTTGTCCCCAGGGCTTGCTCCAAGACCGTGAGGGGGGATCCTCCCAGCTGATGCTGGATACCCAGTATCGTTTCCAAGTCACCTTCCCCTTCACCCCGTCCTCTCAGGCCCTGGAGCTACTGGAGATACCATCCAGCCTCAGACTGGGCTTCCTCACCAGGATCTAACCCCTGACCTCTGACCCATTCACCCCGTGAATCTCAGGCCCTGGAGCTACTGCAGATACCATCCAGCCTCAGACTGGGCTTCCTCACCAGGATCTAACCTCTAACCCCTGACCTCTGACCCCTTCACCCTGTCCTCTCAGGCCCTGGAGCTACAGCAGATACCATCCAGCCTCAGACTGGGCTTCCTCACCAGGATCTAACTTCTAACCCCTGACCCCTGACCCATTCACCCCGTGAATCTCAGGGCCTGGAGCTACTGCGGATACCATCCAGCCTCAGACTGGGCTTCCTCACCAGGATCTAACCTCTAACCCCTGACCCATTCACCCCGTGAATCTCAGGCCCTGGAGCTACTACAGATACCATCCAGCCTCAGACTGGGCTTCCTCACCAGGATCTAACCTCTAAACCCTGACCCCTTCACCCTGTCCTCTCAGGCCCTGGAGCTACTGCAGATACCATCCAGCCTCAGACTGGGCTTCCTCACCAGGATCTAACCTCTAACCTCTGACCCATTCACCCCGTGAATCTCAGGCCCTGGAGCTACTACAGATACCATCCAGCCTCAGACTGGGCTTCCTCACCAGGATCTAACCTCTAACCCCTGACCCCTTCACCCTGTCCTCTCAGGCCCTGGAGCTACTGCAGATACCATCCAGTCTCAGACTGGGCTTCCTCACCAGGATCTAACCTCTAACCCCTGACCCATTCACCCCGTGAATCTCAGGCCCTGGAGCTACTACAGATACCATCCTGCCTCAGACTGGGCTTCCTCACCAGGACCTAACCTCTAACCCCTGACCCCTTCACCCTGTCCTCTCAGGCCCTGGAGCTACTGCAGATACCATCCAGCCTCAGACTGGGCTTCCTCACCAGGATCTAACCTCTAACCCCTGACCCATTCACCCCGTGAATCTCAGGCCCTGGAGCTACTGCAGATACCATCCAGCCTCAGACTGGGCTTCCTCACCAGGACCTAACCTCTGACCCCTGACTAGAGAAGCGGTCCAGTAACCTAAAGGTGGCTGGTTTTTAATCCCAGTGATGACAGGGGAAAAGCTGTCAGAAGAGGAAGTTGCCGCTTTCTACTGGAGTCTCAGGTGGTTCCGACTGCCATTGTGTCCTTGAGCAAGGCACTCCTAACCAATCAGTCAATCAATCAAATGTATTTATGAAGCTCTTTTTACATCAGCCGATGTCACAAAGTGCTGTACAGAAACCCAGCCTAAAACCCCCAAACAGCAAAAGCAATGCAGATGTAGAAGCACGGTGGCTCCAGGGACGCTGCTCTAAAAACCAACCTTTTACAATCATCACAGTAATTATGGATCCAAATACAGTTTGATAGAAATATTAAGATGACTCCTGACGAATGTCCGATGTACAGCAAAAATGCAGATGCTGTTGCGGAGTGATATTCTAAAGCTTGGTAGTATAACGAGAAACCTTACTTTCTCGATGACGAATGTGAACTGTGTCGTTTTTTAAAATATTGTTTGTGTAAATTGAGAATGTGACCACTCAATGTTATTGAGTATCATGCACAGTAAATAAAACATGGCTTGTTTTTTGTTTTTAAGATACTTTTTTTGGGGGGGGGGGGGGTTTATGCCACATATAAGTATTTCATATTTAAAGTATAAAATGTGCCTAAAATTAATTAAATGAATAAAATATTGTATTAGTTGATAATGATTCTATTTGTAAGGATTTTTTTTTTTACACAACTGCAAATGTATTATACAGGAGCACTTTAGATCTGCAAATGATACAGTAGGACCAGGGTTAGTACAAACCTCTTTCTGATACAGTAGGACCAGGGTTAGTACAAACCTCTTTCTGATACAGTAGGACCAGGGTTAGTACAAACCTCTTTCTGATACAGTAGGACCAGGGTTAGTCCAAACCTCTTTCTGATACAGTAGGACCAGGGTTAGTACAAACCTCTTTCTGATACAGTAGGACCAGGGTTAGTACAAACCTCTTTCTGATACAGTAGGACCAGGGTTAGTCCAAACCTCTTTCTGATACAGTAGGACCAGGGTTAGTACAAACCTCTTTCTGATACAGTAGGACCAGGGTTAGTCCAAACCTCTTTCTGATACAGTAGGACCAGGGTTAGTCCAAACCTCTTTCTGATACAGTAGGACCAGGGTTGGTCCAAACCTCTTTCTGATACAGTAGGACCAGGGTTAGTCCAAACCTCTTTCTGATACAGTAGGACCAGGGTTAGTCCAACCTCTTTCTGATACAGTAGGACCAGGGTTAGTCCAAACCTCTTTCTGATACAGTAGGACCAGGGTTAGTCCAAACCTCTTTCTGATACAGTAGGACCAGGGTTAGTCCAAACCTCTTTCTGATACAGTAGGACCAGGGTTAGTACAAACCTCTTTCTGATACAGTAGGACCAGGGTTAGTACAAACCTCTTTCTGATACAGTAGGACCAGGGTTGGTCCAAACCTCTTTCTGATACAGTAGGACCAGGGTTAGTCCAAACCTCTTTCTGATACAGTAGGACCAGGGTTAGTCCAAACCTCTTTCTGATACAGTAGGACCAGGGTTAGTACAAACCTCTTTCTGATACAGTAGGACCAGGGTTAGTCCAAACCTCTTTCTGATACAGTAGGACCAGGGTTGGTCCAAACCTCTTTCTGATACAGTAGGACCAGGGTTAGTCCAAACCTCTTTCTGATACAGTAGGACCAGGGTTAGTCCAACCTCTTTCTGATACAGTAGGACCAGGGTTAGTACAAACCTCTTTCTGATACAGTAGGACCAGGGTTAGTCCAAACCTCTTTCTGATACAGTAGGACCAGGGTTAGTCCAAACCTCTTTCTGATACAGTAGGACCAGGGTTGGTCCAAACCTCTTTCTGATACAGTAGGACCAGGGTTAGTCCAAACCTCTTTCTGATACAGTAGGACCAGGGTTAGTCCAAACCTCTTTCTGATACAGTAGGACCAGGGTTAGTACAAACCTCTTTCTGATACAGTAGGACCAGGGTTATTACAAACCTCTTTCTGATACAGTAGGACCAGGGTTAGTACAAACCTCTTTCTGATACAGTAGAACCAGGGTTAGTCCAAACCTCTCTTTGATACAGTAGGACCAGGGTTAGTCCAAACCTCTTTCTGATACAGTAGGACCAGGGTTGGTCCAAACCTCTTTCTGATACAGTAGGACCAGGGTTAGTCCAAACCTCTTTCTGATACAGTAGGACCAGGGTTAGTCCAAACCTCTTTCTGATACAGTAGGACCAGGGTTAGTCCAAACCTCTTTCTGATACAGTAGGACCAGTGTTGGTACAAAGCTCTCTTTGATACAGTAGGACCAGGGTTTGTCCAAACCTCCCTTTGATACAGTAGGACCAGGGTTGGTACAAACCTCTCTTTGATACAGTAGGACCAGGGTTAGTCCAAACCCCTTTGATACAGTAGGACCAGGGTTAGTCCAAAACTCTCTTTCTGATACAGTAGGACCAGGGTTGGTCCAAACCTCTCTTTGATACAGTAGAACCAGGGTTAGTCCAAACCTCTCTTTGATACAGTAGGACCAGGGCTGGTCCAAACCTCTCTTTGATACAGTAGGACCAGGGTTAGTCCAAGTCTCTCTTTGATACAGTAGGACCAGGGTTGGTCCAAACCTCTCTTTCTGATACAGTAGGACCAGGGTTGGTCCAAACCTCTCTTTGATACAGTAGGACCAGGGTTAGTCCAAACCTCTCTTTCTGATACAGTAGGATCAGGGTTGGTCCATACCTCTCTTTGATACAGTAGGACCAGGGTTAGTCCAAACCTCTCTTTGATACAGTAGGACCAGGGTTAGTCCAAACCTCTCTTTGATACAGTAGGACCAGGGTTAGTCCAAACCTCTTTCTGATACAGTAGGACCAGGGTTAGTCCAAATGTCTATTTGATACAGTAGGACCAGGTTTAGTCCAAACCTCTTTCTGATACAGTAGCACCAGGTTTAGTCCAAACTTCTTTTTTTGTTTGTTACTTCATTCACAACATTAATGGTCATGGCTGTTTAATACATGTATCGTAGCTATTGGAGCAGTGGAGGATCTAGCACCACTGCCAGTGGCAGCTTCTGTACTAGAGGCAGCTTCCTTACTACTAGAGGCAGCTTCCCTACTAGAGGCAGCTTCCCTACTACTAGAGGCAGCTTCCCTACTAGAGGCAGCTTCCCTACTACTAGAGGCAGCTTCCCTACTACTAGAGGCAGCTTCCCTACTAGAGGCAGCTTCCCTACTACTAGAGGCAGCTTCCCTACTGGAGGCAGCTTCCCTACTGGAGGCAGCGTCCCTAATAGAGGCAGCGTCCCTAATAGAGGCAGCTTCCCTAATAGAGGCAGCTTCCCTACTGGAAAACTGAGAGATCATCTTTTATCTGACGTCATGACAGCTGAATCAGCTGCGAGCCTTCAGTTTGCAAAGAGCCTTTTTGCCGCCCCGACGCTGCTCTGACAACGGGAATATATGAGATTTTCCATAAACCCTGAAATGGCTACACAGGAGGTTCAACCGAATGAGACTCTCACTAACCTAAAAGCAGAATCGGATACGTTGAAAACGAAGCTGGAGGACGAAAGAGCGAAACTGCACGATGTCGAACGTGAGTGGTGCTGAAAATGAGAGAGGAGATGGGAAGGGAAGGCCCCGCGAATGAAAACATAATCTGCCTTCCAAATAGGATTGCATGACACATGTAAACACGACCATAATATTAGAATATATATATATATATATAATAGATATATATTGTGAATTTGTCATATTGCTATTATTAGGCGACAGTGCATTGAATCGGTCATTTGAAGAAAATGCATTATTTTTTGCATAATTTGTAAATGGTTTATTTGTAGCCATTTGCTCGTCCATGTTTAATTTTTTGTACTTGTCGGATTTGTTCAGATGACAAGATGCATAGAATGACTATGTGTCTATTTCCATCTGAAATTACACATATAGCCTAGGCTGTGGTTGAGATTTCTCCTTGTATTTTCCATTGACACTCAAAAGCACCGTTTTATTATAGCCTAGCCCAGATGGCGGTTTGTACCATTATTCATATTCATCCGTGATTTATGCTTGGCTGGTCGATCTGGTTGAGATCAGAGAGATTAATGTAACATCTCTAACCGTTTACTGCACGTTCATCCCCAACACGGTGAGATGGATTATGGTAACCACAGGCAAACGTCGGGATTTTCGTCCCTATAACAACAGTACACTAACGATAGCTAATGCTAGTCCCCTATAATTTACCACTCTAGATTAGTTAGATTGATCCCTACAACATTTGATTGATCCCCTGCAACATTAGATTGATCCCTACAACATTTGATTGATCCCTTGCAACATTAGATTGATCCCTACAACATTTGATTGATCCCCTGCAACATTAGATTGATCCCCTACAACATTTGATTGATCCCCTGCAACATTAGATTGATCCCCTACAACAATGCCCCAATGTCGGATATTGGTCCAGAATTTACCACTTTAACGTAGGATCATGGTCCCTACTCCCTACAACAGTACACTAACCTAGGATCTTGGTCCCTACTACAGTACACTAACCTAGGATCTTGGTCCCTACTCCCTACTACAGTACACTAACATAGGATCTTGGTCTCTACAACAGTACACTAACGTAGGATCTTGGTCCCTACTACAGTACACTAACGTAGGATCTTGGTCCCTACAACAGTACACTAACGTAGGATCTTGGTCCCTACTCCCTACAACAGTACACTAACCTAGGATCTTGGTCCCTACTACAGTACACTAACGTAGGATCTTGGTCCCTACTACAGTACACTAACGTAGGATCTTGGTCCCTACTACAGTACACTAACCTAGGATCTTGGTCCCTACTACAGTACACTAACGTAGGATCTTGGTCCCTACTACAGTACACTAACCTAGGATCTTGGTCCCTACTACAGTACACTAACCTAGGATCTTGGTCCCTACTCCCTACTACAGTACACTAACGTAGGATCTTGGTCCCTACAACAGTACACTACCGTAGGATCTTGGTCCCTACTACAGTACACTAACGTAGGATCTTGGTCCCTACTACAGTACACTAACCTAGGATCTTGGTCCCTACTACAGTACAGTAACATAGGATCTTGGTCCCTACTACAGTACAGTAACATAGGATCTTGGTCCCTACAACAGTACACCAGGTGGCAGAGAAAGTGGATGGACTGGGCCAGTTTATCATGAAGACCCGGCGTACTCTGAAGGGACATGGCAACAAAGTTCTCTGCATGGACTGGTGTAAGGACAAGAGGAGGATCGTCAGCTCATCACAGGTGAGTGTTGGATTATTGGACAATTTTCCTGAAGTCCTAAACAAATGTGTTCATGCAGTCGTCACTCCAGGTGGTCACTGTCCATGGTTCTGAAATGGATTGTAAAAGCTTGTCATCGGGGAATTTGAGGTTCCTCCTAAACAGATGCATTCATGCCAGTCGTCATTCCAGGCGGTCACTGTCCATGGTGCTGAAATGGATTGTAAAGCTTGTCATCGGGGAATTTGAGGTTCCTCCTAAACAGATGCATTCATGCCAGTCGTCACCCTTGATATACTTATGGTCCATAGCGCTGAAATATAAAAATAAATAAAAACTGTGTGTGTGGGGGGGGGGGGGGGGGGTTCAGCTAATATGCACTGCTTTCAGTGGTTATCAAATGAATGCCATATTTTGTTGGAAATGTAGAGAATCTTACGCCTGTGTGCTACTTCTAATGTTTTTCCCTCTTAACTTATCTTCAGGATGGGAAAGTGATTGTATGGGATGCCTTCACCACTAACAAGGTAGGGAATCTTTCTTCTCCCTCCATAAACAGTACGGCAGGGTAGCCTGGGACGGCAGGGTAGCCTAGTGGTTAGAGCTGATGGACTAGTAACCGGAAGGTTGCAAGTTCAAATCCCCCGAGCTGACAAGGTACAAATCTGTCGTACTGCCCCTGAACAGGCAGTTAACCCACTGTTCCTAGGCCGTCATTGAAAATAAGAATTTGTTCTTAACTGACTTGACTAGTTAAATAAATAAAAAAATAAAGGCTATAGAATTGACTGGTTGGAGAAATAGTAAGACTTCTGTAGTTCTTTGAGCTGATATTTAGTGCACGTTCCTAATGGCGCCCTATTCCCTACATAGTGCACTACATTTTGACTAGTGCCCTATTGACCCTAGTCAAAAGTAGTGCACTATATTTGTATTTATTTGACCTTTGAATCCCATTTAAACTAAGGTCTCTTTTGTGAGGGAGTCCTGCATCTCACAATTACACAACAAACACAGTCCCGGAAGCACATTTGTTATCGGTTGCTGTCTGGGCCGCAGACATTGGTTTTCATAACAAGTTTTATTTTAAGCCTTCCTTAGAAGCGTGCCAACATTGGGAATAAGAAGACACAATATTTCCTTGGCAGATTTGAATTCTGTTGTTGTTGTTGTGGTTGCTTATTTCTGTAAGCAGGAAGTTTCCCCACTGAGTTTGATGATGTCATGGTGTTGAAGTCTCCCTCATGTATTTGAGATGGATAACATTGCAGTTGTGCAGAATCACTGATCAAATCACCTTGCATACAAAATAACTATTGTGTGATCAAGATCAGAAATTCGTCGCCTCGTTGCCTTGATGAATACTTATACCCTCAAACATGCCAATTCTTTTCTAGGAGCACGCGGTGACCATGCCGTGCACCTGGGTGATGGCCTGTGCCTACGCCCCCTCTGGATGTGCAGTAGCCTGTGGGTAAGTCCCTATACTCCTGGATGTGCAGTAGCCTGTGGGTAAGTCCCTGTACTCCTGGATGTGCAGTAGCCTGTGGGTAAGTCCCTGTACTCCTGGGTGTGCAGTAGCCTGTGGGTAAGTCCCTATACTCCTGGGTGTGCAGTAGCCTGTGGGTAAGTCCCTGTACTCCTAGATGTGCAGTAGCCTGTGGGTAAGTCCCTATACTCCTGGGTGTACAGTAGCCTGTGGGTAAGTCCCTATACTCCTGGGTGTGCAGTAGCCTGTGGGTAAGTCCCTATACTCCTGGATGTGCAGTAGCCTGTGGGTAAGTCCCTATACTCCTGGGTGTGCAGTAGCCTGTGGGTAGGTCCCTATACTCCTGGATGTTCAGTAGCCTGTGGGTAAGTCCCTATACTCCTGGGTGTGCAGTATCCTGTGGGTAAGTCCCTATACTCCTGGGTGTGCAGTAGCCTGTGGGTAAGTCCCTATACTCCTGGATGTGCAGTAGCCTGTGGGTAAGTCCCTATACTCCTGGATGTGCAGTAGCCTGTGGGTAAGTCCCTCTACTCCTGGGTGTGCAGTAGCCTGTGGGTAAGTCCCTATACTCCTGGGTGTGCAGTAGCCTGTGGGTAAGTCCCTGTACTCCTGGGTGTGCAGTAGCCTGTGGGTAAGTCCCTGTACTTCTGGGTGTGCAGTAGCCTGTGGGTAAGTCTCTATACTCCTGGGTGTGCAGTAGCCTGTGGGTAAGTCCCTATACTCCTGGATGTTCAGTAGCCTGTGGGTAAGTCCCTATACTCCTGGGTGTGCAGTAGCCTGTGGGTAAGTCCCTATACTCCTGGATGTTCAGTAGCCTGTGGGTAAGTCCCTATACTCCTGGGTGTGCAGTAGCCTGTGGGTAAGTCCCTGTACTCCTGGATGTGCAGTAGCCTGTGGGTAAGTCCCTGTACTCCTGGATGTGCAGTAGCCTGTGGGTAAGTCCCTGTACTCCTGGATGTGCAGTAGCCTGTGGGTAAGTCCCTGTACTCCTGGGTGTGCAGTAGCCTGTGGGTAAGTCCCTGTACTCCTGGGTGTGCAGTAGCCTGTGGGTAAGTCCCTGTACTCCTGGGTGTACAGTAGCCTGTGGGTAAGTCCCTGTACTCCTGGGTGTGCAGTAGCCTGTGGGTAAGTCCCTGTACTCCTGGGTGTGCAGTAGCCTGTGGGTAAGTCCCTGTACTCCTGGGTGTGCAGTAGCCTGTAGGTAAGTCCCTATACTCCTGGGTGTACAGTAGCCTGTGGGTAAGTCCCTGTACTCCTGGGTGTGCAGTAGCCTGTGGGTAAGTCCCTGTACTCCTGGGTGTGCAGTATCCTGTGGGTAAGTCCCTGTACTCCTGGGTGTGCAGTAGCCTGTGGGTAAGTCTCTATACTCCACCCAGACGCTCCGTTTCTCCATTGTGTTTCTCCTCCCCTTTGGGGTCTATGCCCGGTTACTGTAACACACAACTGTTGACGTTCTAAACGTTCTAAACGTTCTAAACGTTCTAAATACAAATTTGATTCATCGATTGATTGGATTTCAGTGGTCTGGACAACAAGTGCTCTGTGTACCCTCTGTCCTTGGACAAGAATGAGAACCTGGCAGCGAAGAAGAAGTCTGTCGCCATGCACACCAACTACTTATCTGCCTGTAGCTTCACCAACTCAGACATGCAGGTTAGACAAGACACCTCTTCATCTTCTTCCTTCGTCTGATGTAATGATTATTTGTTGTACATTTGTATATTTTGTTATCGTCTTTATCAAGGTTTCTGTATTCGTTCCTTTCCATAACTCATTGAGTTACTTGAATACTGCTAAATCAGTTGACTTTCCTATAGCAGATAAATGATGGGAAATCACAGCCTGTCATACTGTACTGTACTTGGAAAGAACTTCTACACTTGTTTAATAATTCACAACAGTCAAATGTTCCCCATTGGATATAGTTAGTCACATGCTTTAGCCTCGGCCAAGACTCTTCTATTTATGGGTCCGTGTCAGAGAATTCTGAATTCTGAATCTGAACAATGGTTTCACTCTGACCCTGCTATTGGTAGTAGTGTGGTTGTACTTTGCTCTCTGGGCGCCGTTTTCCCTGACGTATTCAATATAGAATCTGCAGTGACAATTATTTTTAGTCCTGAAATTAGTCTAATATAGGGTTTGGGAAACCAGTCCTGGATGTAGATTTATGGGGTGAATCCTAACCGTACGTCTAATTTCAATTGACATTCAATGGATGACTCAGTGGCAGTTAGTGTTGTGTTGCGATCCCAAGATGCAGTTTGTGACGAACCCCTTGTCTTCCAGATCCTGACGTCGAGCGGAGACGGAACCTGTGCATTATGGGATGTGGAGAGTGGTCAGCTGTTACAGAGTTTCCATGGACACGCTGCCGATGTTCTATGTCTCGACCTAGCTCCTTCTGAGACCGGCAACACCTTCGTCTCTGGAGTGAGGAGACAACTAGTAGTATTTCACTTAGTCTCACAATGAGAAATTGTGAGAAACCCCCCCCCCCCCCCCAGCATGACTGCTCCTATAAGCCTTCTTTCTCCCTCCTCTTTTCACTTAAAAAAATATATATATACAAAAAACATACAGTCCTTCTGTAACATACAACATTCCTTTCATATTTTTATGTTATTTTATTCCAAGAGATAGATTTTAAATGATAAGCAGAAACAGATGAAACGACACCATAGTGATGAAATAGTTGCGGGCTTGAGATTCCCTCCCCTGCCTCTAGGGGGCATGTGTGGTCCAGACTGCAGAGAGACTGTGTTGCATTTTACATAATGTTGATTATTTTCTACTTTTATTTAACCCTGAAATGCCCTTGAGGTTAAACCCTCTTTTGTGAGGGCGACCTGTTCAAAAAGGTCAGCATTAATGTGTGAATCCAGAATCTTCTTATGTGTGTCTCATGCAGGGCTGTGACAAGAAGGCCAATGTATGGGACATGCGCTCAGGCCAGTGCATCCAGTCCTTCGAAACCCACGAATCAGACATCAACAGCGTCAGGTGAGGTCACAAGATATGACTTTATTCAAAGCGACTTATAGCACTTGTTAAATGTTAAGTAGGAGTACTCTACCCTCCCGTTTGCTTGGGTTTCTTATATTACCTGGCGTTTGTCTCCTTCCTTGGCATCAGGTACTACCCCAGTGGAGATGCATTTGCCTCAGGCTCCGATGACGCTACAGTAAGGCATCATCCATATCATTTACTCCTTGATCACATGTTGATCACATGTTGATCGCATGTTGATCACATGTTGCCTTTCTATGTCAAAGTTCATGAAGTCATTTCTTCGAAGAAAATAATAATAATAATTTACCCCATTTGCGGAAAAAAAAGAAACCTAAACATTAACAAGCATTGTTTGTTTCAGTGTCGTCTCTATGACCTGAGGGCAGACAGAGAAGTGGCCATTTATTCCAAAGAGAGCATCATATTTGGTGCCTCCAGTGTTGACTTCTCTCTCAGTGGTAAGACGCAATACCCTTAGGGATCGAGTCAATCCATAGCGAATAAAGCCCTTATTCTACTCGCCACATAAAACATATGATTTCACTGATCAATTTCACTAATTAAACCCATAATGATCTGCACTAAATTAAATTCATGTTATTTGCTGTTGAATAAGAATAGCTTCCTTTCACATGAACCTTCTCATCAAAAATGATGTGTTACGTTTCTATTGGTTGAAAGATGTTTTTTCATTCTCCAGGCCGGCTACTGTTCGGTGGCTACAACGACTACACCATCAACGTGTGGGATGTCTTGAAGGGGACGAGGGTGTCCATCCTGTTTGGACACGAGAACCGTGTCAGCACTCTGCGTCTGTCTCCTGACGGAACGGCCTTCTGCTCGGGGTCATGGGACCACACTCTCAGGGTGAGGGATAGGGGTTATCACCTGGGTTACCTTCCCAAAAGGACCACACACAAAATGTTGCACATTCACAGAAAGTCACTTTCACATCTAAAACAAAACAGGAATGGATTTCAAAAGGGGTTCTGAAAGACACCCACCGAAAGTTGGCACGCAACTAATAAGAGGGTTATAAGAGACACACACAATGAATGCTCACAACATTTACCTCAGAGGTAAAACTAAAAGAATGTAACCCACTCCAATTTAGGATAGGGAGTAAAATGAATATGGAGCCAAACAAACAAGGGGAAAAAAACAAAACTATTTTTGGCTAACTAAAGTGGAAGCGCTAATGTGAGGGTGTAGCTTTACCAACATATCCTCTCTAGCTGATGCACTGGGCCAGCGGGTCCTAACGACCCGCTGGTTCCAGCACAGGTGAAACTCATCCTGACTAACGAGATCACTCTCTGGGCCAGCACAGGTGAAACACATCCTGGCTAACGAGGTGACTCCAATCAGTGTGCTAAAACTAACATGCTAACCAACCTAGAACCTGTAACACCTGCTACTGTCTGTCTTATCCTAGTTTCTTCTTCTTCATCTTCTTGTCTTTCACTGATGCCCGTTCCCTCTCCATTCTATTTCATTAGAACAGCATCATTTATAACTTTTCGTCCATCATTTATATAATTGGCAATTTTTTAAAAACATTTCAGTAATTTTCTATTTCTATTTTTCAATTTTAGATCTGGGCTTAAGGAAGAGGAAAATGACACAGAAGAGGGGAAAAAAACGGTGAAAAGTGAATTCCGTGGTAGATAGATCGAGCCAGTTGTACATAAGAGACAGACATGTTCCACTCTGCTTGAGTACAATCATAGACGTCACTATGGCGACAGATTTTTCAATGCGAATATTCTAAAAATCCGCATGAAAAAATATACCCATTTTCCCCACCAGGGGGGTTTCCGCCAAATTTGACTTGTGGATAAAAAATTAAATAAATTAGTGCGTGATGACGTAGTGCACACGATGTACTTTTTAGCTTAAGTTTTCATGTACTGAATAAATAAAATCTACAGTTCAATGTGTTTCCGTCTTATTTTCAACTCTACTGATTTGTTTTGTTACAACAACAAATGAAACTTGCGTTAAATAGCAAATGTGTCTCCTCAGATCGCGATACAGTGTGGTTAGGCTAGTTTACAGGATGAGATTATTATGGATAAGAGCGAGAATATTTTAACATGTCACCAGAATAAGACCCTCGATATTTATTGGAAAATAGCATCAAGCTCATCACCGTGCACTTTCACGAGACAGTGAAGTTCATTTATTTAATCTGTAGTCTAATAAACTACCTAGCTAACATGATGTTCACATGACAGACACTAGATAACACCTAGCTAATGTGGCCGATGTGAAATGGCTAGCTAGTTAGCGGTGGTGCGCGCTAATAGTGTTTCAGTCGGTGACATCACTCGCTCTGAGACCTAGAAGTAGTTGTTCCCCTTGCTCTGCAAGGGCCGCAGCTTTTGTGGCACGATGGGTAACGATGCTTCGAGAGTGACTGTGGTTGATATGTGCAGAGGGTCCCTGGTTTGAGCCCAGGTTGGGGCGAGGAGAGGGACAGAAGCTATACTGTTACACTAACATGATGCTCAGATGACCGACACTAGATAACATGATGCTCAGATGACAGACACTAGATAACATGATGCTCAGATGACAGACACTAGATAACACCTAGCTAACATGATGTTCACATGACAGACACTACATAACGCCTAGCTAACATGATGTTCAGATGACAGACACTAGCTAACATGATGTTCACATGACAGACACTAGATAACATGATGTTCACATGACAGACACTAGCTAACATGATGTTCACATGACAGACACTAGCTAACATGATGTTCACATGACAGACACTATCTAACATGATGTTCACATGACAGACACTAGATAACATGATGTTCCGATGACAGACACGAGATAACATGATGTTCCGATGACAGACACGAGATAACACCTATCTAACAGGATGTTCACATGATTACACAACACTTTGTGATTTGTCACACAGTCTTTGTACTGAAATGGTTTCTCCCCATTGTGAGTCCTCATATGCAGATTCAGTAGGTACTCACTTATTTAAATTCTTAGATTTATGTACTCCTGTTCATGCAATTGTTCTGATGATCGTATTTGGATAATTTTGTGTAATTATTATATTATAGTTTAGTGTATATACAAAATAATATCAATTTGCGTTTTTTTTAAATTATGTTGTTGTAGTTCCCTTATTTGGGATTTGTCTGTGATTTGAAGTAAATACAAAAATAAAAACGCATAATATGTTTTTACATACTATATGTCAATGATGTCCATGATTGATTGGACAATTTAAGTTTTGTAGAAAAAAACTAGAAGTGGAATCATTGTCCTTTGACAGCTCTTTGGTCTTGGCCATAGTGGAGTTTGGAGTGTGACTGTTTGAGGTTGTGGACAGGTGTCTTTTATACTGATAACAAGTCCAAACAGGTGCCATTAATACAGGTAATGAGTGGAGAACAGAGGAGCCTCTTAAAGAATAAGTTACAGGTCTGTGAGAGCCAGAAATCTTGATTGTTTGTAGGTGACCAAATGCTTTTTTTCCACCATAATTTCCAAATAAATTCATTAAAAATCCTACAATGTGATTTTCTGGATGATTTTTCTCATTTTGTCTGTCATATTTGAAGTGTACCTATGATGAAAAGGACAGGCCTCTCTCATCTTTTTAAGTGGGAGAACTTGCACAATTGGTGGCTGACTAAATACTTTTTTGCCCCACTGTATCTTGGTATTTGTCACGCCCTAAACCTTAGAGAGCCGTTTTATTTCTCTATTTGGTTAGGTCAGGATGTGATGTGGAGTGGGCATTCTATGTTTTGTGTTTCTATGATTTTCTATTTCTATGTTTTGGCCGGGGTATGGTTCTCAATCAGGGACAGCTGTCTATCGTTGTCTCTGATTGGGAACCATACTTAGGTACCCTTTTTAATGTAACACTGCCTGTCATGCAGGGGCCGCCCTCGACTCAGACAAAGCGCAGGTGGAGCTTAGCCCCGGTACTTTTGGTTAAGTCAATTCTGCCTACAACAATATCTGAAATAAAAATGTGTTGTCCACATTAAAATTTTCCTCAGGCAACAACAACAACAACAACACGAGTAAACAACAGCAAAATCAGAAAGCCCCATAATAGTAAAATAGTTCACCTTTTCAATTGGTCAGCTTGTCGCATTCTATGCTGTCTATTCACCTATACTACACCAAGGTAATACAACATTAGTTGTTTCTTTATTCATAAAATGCTTAAAGGTCCATCATTGGATTTCCTTTGGAATAAAAATACATATTGTGCTTGTTTGAGGGGTAAGTTGAAAGCAACCGACTGTTGACAAGTCGCAGAGTGAAGTCGACGGAGGTGAATTTGGGACAGCCGAACGTTGGACACTGAAGTGGTTTTCCAACAGTAAGGCTCCGTGCAACATGGCAGTGTTGCCATAGTTTATAAAAGTTTTTCTTTATAATGTCGAAATAAAAATGTCTCCAACCCCCATATCACACAATGACAATATACAGTACACAATCCATGTCTCAAAAGGCTTCAAAATCCTTCTTTAACCGGTCTCCTCACCTTTATATACACCGATTCACGTGGATTTAACAAGTGACATCAATAAGGGATCATAGCTTTCACCTGGAGTCACCTGGTCAGTCTGTCTTCTGTCATGGAAAGAGCAGGTGTTCATAATGTTTTGTACACGCAGTGTATGTGTGTACATTGTACAGTCAAGTAGTGAGAGAGAGAATGCCTCAAATCACATTCAATTGTACATATCCACTGTATACACTAATTGCGGAAAGGTTGGTTCCTGTTTCAGTCACGTCTTTGTCACATTCACCTGGGTCAAACAATAGAGCCTCACAATGCAGGCGATCACAGTTTATTGGTCACGTACACAGATGGTATCACAGTTTATTGGTCACGTACACAGATGGTATCAGTTGATTGGTCACGTACACAGGTGGTATCAGTTGATTGGTCACGTACACAGATGGTATCAGTTGATTGGTCACGTACACAGATGGTATCAGTTGATTGGTCACGTACACAGATGGTATCAGTTGATTGGTCACATACACAGATGGTATCAGTTGATTGGTCACGTACACAGATGGTATCAGTTGATTGGTCACGTACACAGATGGTATCAGTTGATTGGTCACATACACAGATGGTATCAGTTGATTGGTCACGTACACAGATGGTATCAGTTGATTGGTCACGTACACAGATGGTATCAGTTGATTGGTCACGTACACAGATGGTATCAGTTGATTGGTCACGTACACAGATGGTATCAGTTGATTGGTCACGTACACAGATGGTATCAGTTGATTGGTCACGTACACAGATGGTATCAGTTGATTGGTCACGTACACAGATGGTATCACAGTTGATTGGTCATGTACACAGATGGTATCAGTTGATTGGTCACGTACACAGATGGTATCAGTTGATTGGTCACGTACACAGATGGTATCAGTTGATTGGTCACGTACACAGATGGTATCAGTTGAGGCAGAATGTTTGTTTCTAGCGCTGACAGTGCAGTAATACCTACCAATAAAAAAAGTAATACACACATAATCCAGAAAATAAATTAAGAAATATCAGAAGGTCGGAATATAAATATATATAGTGTCTTCAGAAAGTGTCCATACCCTTTGACTTATTCCACATGTTGTTGTGTTACAGCCTGAATTCAAAATGGATTACATAGATTTTCCCACCCACCATCCATCTACACACAATACACCATTATGAAAAAGTGAAAACATGTTTAGACATTTTTGCAAATATATAGAAAATTAAATACATAATCTAATTTACTTAAGTATTCACAAAGAAGAAGTTCATGTCAAGAGCAGAAACTATACCATGAAGTCCAAGGAACTGTCTGTTGATCTCAAAGATAGAATTGTGATGAGTCAGATATCTGGGGAATTTCTAGAGTGTTGAACGTCTCCAAGAGCACAGTGGTCTCCATCATTTGGGAAATGGAAGAAATATGGAACTAACCAGATTCTGCCTAAAGCTGGCCGTCCGATCAAACTGAGCAACCGGCCAAGAATGATCTTGGTCAGGGAGGTGACCAAGAACCAAATGATCACTCTAACAGAACTTCAGCGTTCCTTGGCTGAAATAGGAGAACCTGCCAGAAAAACAAGTCTCTACAGCAATTCACCAATCTGGGCTTAATGGGAGAGTAGCCAGACGGAAGCCACACTTGAGAAAAAGGCACATGACAGCACAACTGGAGTTTGCAGAAAGACTGAGTGCATCAGCCAAAAGATTCTGTGATCTGATGAGACCAAAATGTAACTCTTTGGCCTTTAATGCCTAGCGCTATGTTTAGATAAAAGCAGGCACAACCCATCACACGTCTAACAACATCCCTATTGTGAAGCATGGTGGTGGCAGCCTCATTCTATGGGGATGCTTTTCAGCAGCTGGGACTGGGAGACTGGTAAGGATAGAGGGAACAATGAATGGAGCCAAATACAGGCAATTCCTTGATGAGAACCTGTTTCAGAGTGCAAACGACCTTAGACTGGGGTGAAGATTTATTTTCCAACATGACAATGACCCTAAGCATACAGCCAAAGAAACGCTGGAATGGCTTCAAAACAAGAATGTGTAAGTCCTTGAGTGGCCCAGCCAATGCCCAGACTTGAACCCCATTGAAAATCTGTGGAACGACTTGAAGATTGCCACCTACTGTACGGGATGATAAAAAATATCTCAAAAACAAAATATGTTTTGGATGAACAAATTCATACTAATTACCAGAAACAATAATCAAATTCACACTACTACCCTGAATTTCAAACAAAAACAAAAACCAGTACTCCTTCTGTCAGATTTAAATGTATATTCAGATCCCTACACAGGCTCAGGAACCTGGGAGGAGGGAACCTCTTCATTCAATACTCCCTAGAACATTTTGTCTGTAAAGTCCTGAAGATCCAGAAATCCGCTTGCCGCCTTCACAATGATGTCCAGCTTCTTCGATTTAAAAAAAAATAGTTTGACTAGTGCAATTTATCCCTTGCGCTGTAAACACCTCTTAAATTTATAAAAATGGACGCCCAAGGAAACACAGAATTGAGATGCCTGATCTGAAATGTGAAGTCCACGTGTCTTCACTGTCAGTGTGTCAGGAGCCTACTAGCTGAACAGCAGACTGTGGGACATCTACCACCATCCCCTCTACTTACTCCTTCAGATATTTTCACTGCCTCTAATATCACAGGAAGGGAGGACGGCTCATAATAATGTCTGGATCGAAGCAAATGGAATGGTATCAAACACATGGAAACCATGGAAACCATGTGTTTGATGCATTTAATACCATTCCACTAATGACGCTCCAGTCATTACCTTGAGCCCGTTCTACCCAATTTAGCTGCCACCAACCTCCTGTGTTCCACATAGGAGATCTGCTGGATAGCCCTGATCCCAGCTACTACACCTCCTTCATCCTTACAGGGAACTCCGGGAACTCGGGAACGTGATTCCCATCACCATTACAGCAACATGCTTCATCCGACTCTTCAACTACCACATGTTTATTCCTTCGACAAACACTTGCGACGTGTCCAAACTTTTTACAATTGTAACTCTGCAGCGGCTTCTGTACATATACGGTCTCACCTCATATCTCACATACCCAAGTTTTACATAAGACAGGAGAACCACTTCATCAAACAGTAAAACCGATAGGCTTCACTCCTTCTTTCCGTCCATCATTCAATTCAAGCGACGTGCATTTACCATTTACCTTTCCTGGAACGATATCCCTAAACCACACAGATGACACATTTAACCACACAGCCTCTGTGACCAACGACACCAGAGATGACACATTTAACCACAGCCTGTGTCCAACGAGACACCAGAGATGACACATTTAACCACAGCCTGTGTCCAACGAGACACCAGAGATGACACATTTAACCACAGCCTATGTGTCCAACGAGACACCAGAGATGACACATTTAACCACAGCCTGTGACCAACAAGACACCAGAGATGACACATTTAACCGGTGCCCTACTCTGAAAATCATAGCTTTCCACATCATACGTCAACATTTTGTAGAGCCACAGAGCTTTCTCCTTTTGCGCTTTCGACACACAACATCATACCTCTCCTGGTCACTCTGACCAATTCCACTTTACCCAATTCGCCCTTCACCATCTTCGAGACTGCAAACGGGTCATCCAAAAAAACAAACATCCTTGCCTATGAATCGCACTCCAACCATAAACTGCTGTTCATTTCCAATCTTAGCCCTTTTTTTACTAAATTTTTCTTCACCATCGTCCACTCATTCTCACCAACGGTCCTCACACCGAGAGAATTGCACAAAACGCGTCCACCATTACTTCCAAGGCTCTTTTGTCTCTGACATGAACTGTCAACTGTGGGACCTTATATACACAGTTGGGTGCCTTTCCAAATCATGTCCAATCCATTGAATTTACCACAGGTGTTCTCCGATCAAGTTGTAGAAACATCTCAAGGATGATCAATGGAAACAGGATGCAACCTGAGCTCAATTTCGAGTCTCATAGCAAACGGTCTGAATATTTATGTAAATAAGGAATTTCCTGTTTATTTTATTTTTAAGAAATTTGCAAAAAAAAAAAAAAAAAATGTTTTTGCTTTGTCCTTATGGGGTGTTGTGTGTAGATTGATGAGGACACATGTTTTATTTAATCCATTTTTAGAGAAAAGCTAAATGTGAAAACAGTCAAGGGGTCTGAATACTTTCCCGAATGCACTGTATAAAGTGGGTGAAACAATGTGTAAAAGTTATTAAAGTGTCCAGTGTTCAATGACTCTATGTACATAGGGCAGCAGTGCAGGGTAGGGTACTAAGGTGCAGGGTAGGGTACTGGGCCGAGGCTGGCTAGTGGGGACTACTGTCAGTCTAATGGCCTGGATATAGAAGCTGTTTCTCAGTCGCTGTAATCGACATCCATGGCATCAACGCCCAGGGAACAATGTTTTACCTTGTCAGCTATGGGATTCAATCCAGCAACCTTTCAGTTACTGGCCCAATGCTCATACCCCGCCAGGCTACCTGCCACCCCTAAGAGCAACTGCAAATTTGCAGTGACTGCAGTAAAACCTTTTATGACCTTTGATTACATGATTTTTGTAAGTTCATGGAGTCGACATGCAAGTCGAAAAAAAATGTATCACCACAATTCAACACAATTTGAAAAGCAGTGAACAACTATGTTCACAAACTTGACCACACTGATGCACTCGAACTTGCCATTTACTGAAGGTAGGCGGTAATTGGCGTTTCGGTCGACTCCAATCAAATTTGGTAGAAAAGACCGGAAGTGACATCACCAAACGGAACTTGCTGAATCAAAACAATGGCCGACTGGAGCTAGCTAACGTTACGTAAAAAAAAAAAGAATGCTTGTTTCAACTGTAGATAAACAGGTGTGCATTATTTTTTAAATACGATATCAGTGTTATGAGCAAATGATTCACTAGGTGTACTTTACGAGCAAGAAGCTAGCTGTTTGCGGCCTACGTTGAGCGTTGCCATGAGTGATGTTGTCGAGAAGACTCTGTCTGCTCTCCCGAGCCTCCTTTCGCTAGACTCGCAGGCAGGAGCTGGGAAACTTTCTCCCTCCTCCAAATTAGGGAATCTGATCAAAGGAATCACCGAATTGACATCCAAACATGTGAGTACCTTAGCCAGCTCTCTGGCCAGTTGTCTTACACATTATGGTCAGCATCGATGCTGACAGCAGTAGCATAGCTCAAATTAGGTGGCTAGCTATCTGTACACTTTCGCTACAATTGGTGGTGTATTAACTAGTGCCCACAGCTACCTGTCTAGCCACAATTAACCACTCTGAAACAAAACTGTAATTATTTACTTGTGTCCACTGATCCCCCAAATTCTATTAAACGTCAAGCCTATGCCGTATGCTTGAGACTGCGAGACTAATTGATGTTGATTTATTAGGATCCCCACTTTAGCTGACGCTAATACTTGGCTCTGACACAACGAAAAAGACATTGCAGACAAAATACTTTACAATTTATATTAAACACGTTGTGTGTCAGTCAGTTACACAAACACGTCGTTGCAGCACTTGACCATATGACTGGACAATAATCAAGAGAAGATAAAACTAGAACCTGCAGGACTTGCTTTGTGGAGTGTGGTGTCAAAAAAGCAGAGAATTTATTTATTACAGACAAACCTCTCCACGTCTCTACAACCATTGACTCTATATGTTTTGATCATGACAGTTTACAATCTAAGGTCATTTAGTCTCCTCAACTTGTTAAACAGCCACACCGTTCATTACCAGATTCAGCTGAGGTCTAGTACTTAAGGAATGATTTGTACTAAATACAATGCTCTTAGTTTTAGAGATGTTCAGGACCAGTTTATTACTGGCCACCCATTCCAAAACAGAATGCAACTCTTTGTTAAGGGTTTCAGTGACTTCATTAGCTGTGGTTGCTGATGCGTATGTGGTTGAATCATCAGCATACATGGACACACATGCTTTGTTTAATGCCAATGGAAAAATAGAAAAGAGTAGAACGCCTAGAGAGCTGCCCTGCGGTACACCAGACTTTACATGTTTGACCTTAGAGAAGCTTCCATTAAAGAAAGCTCTGAATTCACAATATGGCAGAGGTTGAAAAGCCATAACGCATACATTTTCTCAACAACAGGTTATGGTCAGTAATATCAAAGGCTGCAATGAAATCGGTACAGCTCCCACAATCTTTTTATCAATTTCTTTCAACCAATCATCAGTAATTTGTTCCAGTGCAGTACATGTTGAGTGCCCTTCTCTGAAAATCTATTAATTTGTTTACAGAAATAGCATTGTATTTGGTCAACACACAATTTTTTCCAACAGTTTGCTAAGAGGGGAGGCAGGGTAGCCTAGTTGTTAGAGCATTGGACTAGTAACCGAAAGGTTTCATGTTCAAATCCCCGAGCTGACATGGTACAAATCTGTCGTTCTGCCCCTGAAAAGGCAGTTAACCCACTGTTCCTAGGCCGTCATTGAAAATAAGAATTTGTTCTTAACTGACTTGCCTGGTTAAATAAAGGTCAAATAAAAAATACAAATTTAAAAGAGCTGGCAGCAAGATGATAGGTCTGCAGCTTTACCACTCTTGGGTAAAGGAATGACTTTAGATTCCCTCCAGGCCTGAGGACAAAGACTTTCCTCTGGGCTCAGATTAAAAATATGACAGATAGGAGTGGCTATAGAGTCAGCTACCATCCTCAGTAGGAGTGGCTATAGAGTCAGCTACCATCCTCAGTAGGAGTGGCTATAGAGTCAGCTACCATCCTCAGTAGGAGTGGCTATAGAGTCAGCTACCATCCTCAGTAGGAGTGGCTATAGAGTCAGCTACCATCCTCAGTAGGAGTGGCTATAGAGTCAGCTACCATCCTCAGTAGGAGTGGCTATAGAGTCAGCTACCATCCTCAGTAGGAGTGGCTATAGAGTCAGCTACCATCCTCAGTAGGAATGGCTATAGAGTCAGCTACCATCCTCAGTAGGAGTGGCTATAGAGTCAGCTACCATCCTCAGTAGGAGTGGCTATAGAGTCAGCTACCATCCTCAGTAGGAGTGGCTATAGAGTCAGCTACCATCCTCAGTAGGAGTGGCTATAGAGTCAGCTACCATCCTCAGTAGGAGTGGCTATAGAGTCAGCTACCATCCTCAGTAGGAGTGGCTATAGAGTCAGCTACCATCCTCAGTAGGAGTGGCTATAGAGTCAGCTACCATCCTCAGTAGGAGTGGCTATAGAGTCAGCTACCATCCTCAGTAGGAGTGGCTATAGAGTCAGCTACCATCCTCAGTAGGAGTGGCTATAGAGTCAGCTACCATCCTCAGTAGGAGTGGCTATAGAGTCAGCTACCATCCTCAGTAGGAGTGGCTATAGAGTCAGCTACCATCCTCAGTAGGAGTGGCTATAGAGTCAGCTACCATCCTCAGTAGGAGTGGCTATAGAGTCAGCTACCATCCTCAGTAGGAGTGGCTATAGAGTCAGCTACCATCCTCAGTAGGAGTGGCTATAGAGTCAGCTACCATCCTCAGTAGGAGTGGCTATAGAGTCAGCTACCATCCTCAGTAGGAGTGGCTATAGAGTCAGCTACCATCCTCAGTAGGAGTGGCTATAGAGTCAGCTACCATCCTCAGTAGGAGTGGCAATAGAGTCAGCTACCATCCTCAGTAACTTTCCATCTGAATTGTCAATGCCAGGAGGTTTGTCATTATTGATTGATAACAATACATTTTCCACCTCCACTTCACACTAACTTGACTAAATTCTAACTTGCACTGCTTTTCTTTCATAATATTTTTTTATGTATGAATATAATGGCTCACTGTTCATTGTTGGCATTTCCTGCCTAAGTTTGCCCACTTTGCCAATGAAGTAATAATTAAAATAAATGTCAACATCAAATGGTTTTGTGATGAGTAAGCCATCTGATTTGACAAAAGATGGAGTTGAATTTGTCTTTCTGCCCATAATTTCATTTAAATTACTCAAGTCTTTTTCCATCAATCGTTTTATATCATTGATCGTGGCTTCATAATAAAGTTTATTTTTTTGTCACATCATTTCTGAATTTGCAGTAAGTCAGCCAGTCAAATGTGCAGCCAGACTTATTAGCCACTCCTTTTGCCACATCTCTTTCAACCATACAGTTTTTCAATTCCTCATCAATCCATGGAGCCTTAACAGTTCCAACAGTCAGTTTCTTAAATCAAATCAAATGTATTTATATAGCCCTTTGTACATCAGCTGATATCTCAAAGTGCTGTACAGAAACCCAGCCTAAAACCCCAAACTGCAAGCAATGCAGGTGTAGAAGCACGTAGTTCTTCCTAGGCCAAAACCTAGGAAGAAACCTAGAGAGGAACCAGGCTATGTGGGGTGGCCAGTCCTCTTCTGGCTGTGCCGGGTGGAGATTATAACAGAACATGGCCAAGATGTTCAAATGTTCATAAATGACCAGCATGGTCCAATAATAATAAGGCAGAACAGTTGAAACTGGAGCAGCAGCACGGCCAGGTGGACTGGGGACAGCAAGGAGTCATCATGTCAGGTAGTCCTGAGGCATGGTCCTAGGGCTCAGGTCCTCTGAGAGAAAGAGAGAATTAGAGAGAGCACACTTAAATTCACACAGGACACCGAATAGGACAGGAGAAGTACTCCAGATATAACAAACTGACCCTAGCCCCCCGACACATAAACTACTGCAGCATAAATACTGGAGGGTGAGACAGGAGGGGTCAGGAGACACTGTGGCCCCATCCGAGGACACCCCCGGACAGGGCCAAACAGGAAGGATATAACCCTTCAGGATATACACGGATGCATATATTAATATGGGCTATTTTTTTCAGCCCTGTTCCTGTGTAGCTTATCAGAGATAATATGGAAAAGAGCAAACAAAGACAAGAGCCTATGCAGGCCCCACTACACCTGACCCTCAACCCTATACAAACATTCCCCTTGTCTTTATTTCCAGGAGGAGGAAACACTTATTAAAAAGGAACTGGAGTCTATCAAGGAGCAGGTAGCGTCTCCCAACACCACCATGGTAAGTCTCACTTCGTCTCCCAACACCACCATGGTAAGTCTCACTTCGTCTCCCAACACCACCATGGTAAGTCTCACTTCGTCTCCCAACACCACCATGGTAAGTCTCACTTCGTCTCCCAACACCACCATGGTAAGTCTCACTTCGTCTCCCAACACCACCATGGTAAGTCTCACTTCGTCTCCCAACACCACCATGGTAAGTCTCACTTCGTCTCCCAACACCACCATGGTAAGTCTCACTTCGTCTCCCAACACCACCATGGTAAGTCTCACTTCGTCTTCCCTTCACACAGAGCAACACAAAGAGAGAGAGAGAGAGGCAATGCAATGTGTCCGTAAAAACGCTGACACTCACTTTGTTTTTAACGACATGAATCTGTCATCACTGAGGCAGATTTATAGATGTGTTTACTTGTATTATATGTGGAGTGTGTTACCTTGGCAACGGCTTTCTTAATAATTCTACCAGAGGGGAACCAAAACACGGTATTTTAACACCTGTGTTGAATATTTGGACATTCTTCTCAGTCGAATGGTTTCCACGGGAAGTGACGTTGACGTATAATAATGTAATTTCAGCGTCAGATGAAGGAAATAATGGTGAGAGCCATCTACTGTGAGATGCTGGGTTACCAGGCGTCCTTCAGTTACATTCACGCCATCAAGCTGGCCCAGCAGGGCAGTGTCCTGGAGAAGAGAGTGGGTACGTTCCATAGACACACACATTCATAGAGTGGGTACGTTCCATAGAGACACACATTCATAGGATGGGTATGTTCCATACACACACACATTCACAGGATGGGTACGTTCCATAGACATTCACAGGATGGGTACGTTCCATAGACATTCACAGGATGGGTACGTTCCACAGACATTCAGAGGATGGGTATGTTCCATACACACACACACATTCATAGGATGGGTACGTTCCATACACACACATTCATAGGATGGGTACGTTCCATACACACACACATTCACAGGATGGGTACGTTCCATACACACACACATTCACAGGATGGGTACATTCCATACACATTCATAGGATGGGTACGTTCCATAGACATTCATAGGATGGGTACGTTCCATACACATTCAGAGGATGGGTACGTTCCATACACATTCAGAGGATGGGTACGTTCCATACACATTCAGAGGATGGGTACATTCCATACACATTCAGAGGATGGGTACATTCCATACACATTCAGAGGATGGGTACATTCCATACACATTCAGAGGATGGGTACATTCCATACACATTCAGAGGATGGGTACATTCCATACACATTCAGAGGATGGGTACATTCCATACACATTCAGAGGATGGGTACATTCCATACACATTCAGAGGATGGGTACATTCCATACACATTCAGAGGATGGGTACATTCCATACACATTCAGAGGATGGGTACATTCCATACACATTCAGAGGATGGGTACATTCCATACACATTCAGAGGATGGGTACATTCCATACACATTCAGAGGATGGGTACATTCCATACACATTCAGAGGATGGGTACATTCCATACACATTCAGAGGATGGGTACATTCCATACACATTCAGAGGATGGGTACATTCCATACACATTCAGAGGATGGGTACATTCCATACACATTCAGAGGATGGGTACATTCCATACACATTCAGAGGATGGGTACATTCCATACACATTCAGAGGATGGGTACATTCCATACACATTCAGAGGATGGGTACATTCCATACACATTCAGAGGATGGGTACATTCCATACACATTCAGAGGATGGGTACATTCCATACACATTCAGAGGATGGGTACATTCCATACACATTCAGAGGATGGGTACATTCCATACACATTCAGAGGATGGGTACATTCCATACACATTCAGAGGATGGGTACATTCCATACACATTCAGAGGATGGGTACATTTCATACACATTCAGAGGATGGGTACATTCCATACACATTCAGAGGATGGGTACATTCCATACACATTCAGAGGATGGGTACATTCCATACACAATTCAGAGGATGGGTACATTCCATACACAATTCAGAGGATGGGTACATTCCATACACAATTCAGAGGATGGGTACATTCCATACACAATTCAGAGGATGGGTACATTCCATACACAATTCAGAGGATGGGTACATTCCATACACAATTCAGAGGATGGGTACATTCCATACACAATTCAGAGGATGGGTACATTCCATACACAATTCAGAGGATGGGTACATTCCATACACATTCAGAGGATGGGTACATTCCATACACACATTCAGAGGATGGGTACGTTCCATACACACACACACATTCAGAGGATGGGTACATTCCATACACATTCAGAGGATGGGTACGTTCCACAGACATTCAGAGGATGGGTACGTTCCACACACATTCAGAGGATGGGTACGTTCCACACACATTCAGAGGATGGGTACGTTCCATACACATTCAGAGGATGGGTACGTTCCATACACAATTCAGAGGATGGGTACATTCCATACACAATTCAGAGGATGGGTACATTCCATACACATTCAGAGGATGGGTACATTCCATACACACATTCAGAGGATGGGTACGTTCCATACACACACACACATTCAGAGGATGGGTACATTCCATACACATTCAGAGGATGGGTACGTTCCACAGACATTCAGAGGATGGGTACGTTCCACACACATTCAGAGGATGGGTACGTTCCACACACATTCAGAGGATGGGTACGTTCCACACACATTCAGAGGATGGGTACGTTCCATACACATTCAGAGGATGGGTACGTTCCATACACATTCAGAGGATGGGTACGTTCCATACACATTCAGAGGATGGGTACGTTCCATAGACATACAGTACCAGTCAAAGGTTTGGACACGCTGACTTATTCAAGGGTTTTTCTTTATTTTTACTATTTTCTACATTGTAGAATAATAGTGAAGATGTCATTACTATGAAATAACACATATGGAATCATGTAGTAACCAAAAAAATGTTAAACAAATCTAAATATATTTTATATTTAATATTCTTCAAAGTAGCCACCCTTTGCCTTGATGACTGCTTTGCACACTCTTGGCATTCTCTCAACCAGCTTCACCTTAAATGCTTTTCCAACAGTCTTGAAGGAGTTCCCACATATGCTGAGCACGTGTTGGCTGCTGTTGTTTCTCTTTGCTTATTTGAACTGTTCTTGTCATAATATGGACTTGGTTGTTTACCAAATAGGGCTATCTTCTGCATACCACCCCTACCTTGTCACCACACAACTGATTGGCTCAAACGCATTAAAAAGGAAAGAAATTTCACAAATTAACTTTGGAAATGGCACACGTGTTAATTGAAATGCATTCCAGGTGACTACCTCATGAAGCTGGTTGAGAGAATGCCAAGAGTGTGCAAATCTGTCGTTTAAGGCAAAGGGTGGCTACTTTGAAGAATCTCAAATATAAAATATATTTTGATTTGTTTAACACTTTTTTGGGTTACTACATGATTCCAAATGTGTTATTTCATAGTTTTAATGTCTTCACTATTATTCTACAATGTAGAAAATAGTAAAAAAATAAAGAAAAGCCCCTTGAATGAGTAGGTGTGTCCAAACCTTTTACTGGTACTGTATATATTCATAGGACGTTATGTGTTCATATGATATTTATATAAATAATCGGTATGATATATTCTCCTGGAATGATCATTTTGATTTGGTAACGATTCAGAAAGCCTAGCTTTACTGTAACACATTTGATTGAAATTCAAACAAAATTTTTTTTTTTCCTAATGTGTCCAATAGTTCTGTTGATTTAATCTGTTTCTCCAGGTTACCTCGCTGTATCCTTGTTCCTTAATGAAACCGATGAGTTTCTGCTACTCCTGGTGAACACAGTCCTAAAGGTGCATTTTCAACCCTGATTTTGTTGTCCTTGGGTTTCCACATACAGTAGTTGAATGAATATTGCAAGACGTTGTTGTTGTTGTTTTATAGACTTGGTGGTGTTGTTATTTTGAAAGGATCTGCAGAGTACCAACCTGATCGAGGTGTGCATGGCTCTAACTGTCGTCAGTCAGATGTTTCCCAAAGATATGATACCTGCCATTCTACCGGTGGTGGAGGAGAAACTCACACATCCAAAGTAAGGACTTGAATATTACATACAGATCCTTATACTTTGCTCAGTCTCACTTTATGGGCAAATGTGACTTAGTGCAGGTCATTCGTTTGGTGTGTAATCTCTGTAGGCATTGAACCCACAACATCGCTGTTGCTTGTGTTATGACAACGCTCCGACCCCTTTTCAGAACCCTTTTTTTTGGGGGGGGGGTTCTGAAACTTAATGTCCTCAGAGAGGCAATACATCTTCCAGTAGTCATAAAACATATCACATCTAAAAATGTTAAATAAATAGCAAAGGATATTTACAATCAAATAGGCGGTAGGTTAAGTGCTGTTTCACAGGGCTAAGAGCAATTAGGACCAACTTTTATCTGTTCACAGGGAGATCATCCGGAGGAAAGCAGTCCTGGCTCTGTACAAGTTCTATCTGATCGCACCTAACCAGGTGCAACACATCCACAGCAAGTTTAGGAAGGCCCTGTGTGACAAAGACCCCGGAGTCATGACAGCCTCTCTACACATCTACCTACAGCTCATCAAGGTACATCCTGTCATAATGGCATTATTTCTTCCATCCATATCACTGGGGAAAAAAACACTTGAGATAACTAGGCTCCCGAGTGGCGTAGCGGTCTAAGGCACTGCATCTCAGTGCAAGAGGTCATCACTACAGTCCCTGGTTTGAATCCAGGCTGTATCACATCTGGCTGTGATTGGGAGTCCCATAGGGCCGCGCACAATTGGCCCAGCGGGTTTGGCCGGGGTAGGCTGTCATTTGTAAATAAGAATGTGTTCTTACATGTTCTTATTAACTGACTTGCCTAGTTAAATTTAAAAACTAAAAACTTGGGTCATCAAATAGACTAACAGTAGCACCCAGCTACAGTGGAATTTTTCCACCAATTCATTTTCACATTGGTTACATAAATCACAAACATTTTGTTTTTAGTTGTGGCACGTAAGTACAGACTACACTAGCCAATGTGGTATCCTATAAGACTATATGCAACTTGCTGTTTCCCCAACGTCTCCAGGAGAACCCAGAGAGTTATAAGGATCTGACCGGGAGCATGGTGACCATCCTGAGGCAGGTGGTTGGAGGTAAACTCCCCCTGGACTTCAACTACCACAGTGTTCCTGCTCCCTGGCTTCAAATACAGCTGCTCAGGATACTGGCCTACCTGGGGAAGGAAGACCAGGGGTACAGTAATATATCATATCATTCTAGATATGTTTCTGTCCATCCCCCCCAGACCCCCTCACATTCTGGTGTCACCTGATTGAGTAGAACTCTCCATGAAGCTTTTTAGTTCAGCTGTTGTCTGGGAGACTGGCCCTATAATCCTTGTCTATTTAGGTGAGAGTTTGTTGTAGTCTCAGAAGGGAAACTCCGTTTTCTAACTTAAGATGTTCCTCTGGGTTTTTACAGCACTAGTGAGATGATGTATGATGTACTGGAGGAGTCATTAAGAAGAGCAGAGATGAATCACAACATTACTTACGGTACGGTATTACTTAAGGTGTCCTCTACGAGAGTTGTCAGAACACATCTGCACAGACATTGTTGCACCCCCCCCCACCACCCCTCCATTCTTTTGGTTTAACTTCCTTGTTATTTTTCAGCCATTTTATTTGAGTGTGTGAAGACCATCTATACAGTTCATCCAAAGTCACAACTGTTGGAGAAAGCAGCAGAATGTATCGGGAACTTTGTCCTATCGCCTAAGATCAACCTCAAATATCTGGGTAAGATCCCACCATGTTCAGTGTGGTCAGAAGTCGGGCCTAATCCTTTTTTTACATGCTGTTAATAGTGATCATAGGACATCCATTAAAACCAGTTTACAAACCACAACTGTTTTGTACTTCAGTTGTATTGACGTAATTGAAAGAACTTGCCTGCTGGACACTCCTATGGTGAGTAATGTGTGTCTGTGTTTGTGATCTCAGGTCTGAAGGCTCTGACGTACGTGGTGCAGCAGGATGCTAACCTGGCCCTGCCTCACCAGATGACCATCATAGAGTGTCTGGACCACTCTGACGTCATCATTAAGCGCGAGGTGAGTCATCATGGTTTCTGGACCACTCTGACGTCATCATTAAGCGCGAGGTGAGTCATCATGGTTTCTGGACCACTCTGACATCATCATTAAGCGCGAGGTGAGTCATCATGGTTTCTGGACCACTCTGACATAGTCATTAAGTGCAAGATCAGTCATCATAGTGTCTGGACCACTCTGACATCATTAAGCTCAAGGTGAGTCATCATATGTCTGGACCATTCTGACATCATCTTTAAACGCGAGGTCCGTCATCATAGTGTCTGGACCACTCTGACATCATCATTAAGCGTGAGGTGAGTGAGGCAGGAGATGCCATGGTGTGGCAGGGCTTTGGCATTTACTGTACTCATAGGTGGGGTTGCAAAATTCTAAACGTTATTGCCGAAGTTCCAAGGTTTTCAATAGATCTCAGTTGGAGGATTCCCGGAATAAGTAGTGAGTGAACTTGGAATCCTCCTACCGGAATTTATGGGGGAAAAAAACCTGGGAACTTTGGTAACGTTTCCAGAATTGAACAACCCTTCTTGACGTGTCAATCAATATGCCCCCGCTCCCTTCCCCTCCTCTCTCCAACAGACACTAGAGTTACTCTTCCGCATCACCAATGCCCAGAACGTTACAGTGATCGTCGAGAAGATGCTCGAGTTCCTCAGGCTGACCTGTGACGACTACAGCACTATAGACCTCGTAGGGAAAGTAGCAGAACTAGCTGAAAAATATCCTTTCATTATTGAGTCTTGACCATGGGAACTGACCGTGGAGACATCATGCTATGGAAATGGGTTTACTTAGAACTAGCTAGTAGCTACAATCAAAGGCGCTCATGATATTGCTGTTGGGTTTCTCTCTGTTGATTGCAAGCCTGGCTAACAAGTGTATCAGTGAGATCTGGAGAAACCCAGAACTGCTGGACCTGAGACTATGATGATGATGATAATGGGACAGACAGTTTTGTATCTGTTCTTTTTTTTGTGTAATTTTACCCCATTTTTCTCCCCGATTTCATGATATCCAATTGCGATCCAATTACGATCTTGTTTCATCTCCCGGGCACGGGAGAGGCGAAGGTCGAGTCATGCGTCATCCAAAAACATAACCCTCAAGCTGCGCTTCTTAACACCCTTTCACTTAACCCGGAAGCCAGCCTCCCCAATTTGTTAGAGGGAACACCGCCCCCCCCCCCCCCCCCCCCCCCCCCCTCCTCCTGGGATTGAACCGCAGGCTGTAGTGACGTCTCAAGCACTGCGCCACTCGGGAGGCCAGTTTGTATCTGTTCTGTTGTCTGCTCTTTTATTCATGGCCCCAATCCCAATGGTCTGTTGTTCCTATAAACACTCTACGTATTCCCCAGACAATGTCTGGTTCATCCAGACTATGAACTCTGTGTTCTCTCTGGGGGGAGACGTGATGCAGCCGGACATCCCTAACAACTTCCTGAGACTACTGGCTGAAGGTAAATCAACCAATGGACACGCTGAACCTGGTTCGTTGTGGTTTCAGGTGGTACTAGTGATTGACATTAATTCCATTTGTGTCAGGTTGAGGTCTTGTCCATTTCAATTCAGGAAGCAAACTGACATTTACGTTTTTCACATAAAAAATGTAGGAAAATTATAATTAAAATGTGAGTTTACTTCCCAAATGGCCTTAATTGAATGGAATTGACCCCATCCATGGTTTACATTCCGTAATTGATTCCATGTGTTAATGCCTGCCTCTGCTGCTCCAGGTGTTGATAATGTGGAGGACAGGCAGCTGAGGCTATTTGCTGTGGACTCCTACGTGTCCTTACTACAGGGGGAGACGGCCAAGCTGCCCCAACGCTTCCTACAGGTCATCAGCTGGGTCAGTTCACTGTCCTGTCCTGGATACTGCCAGTTTCAATGGATGACATTTAAAGAGACATTTTATTTACATTTTTTCTTGACGAATAATTAATTCCTACTTTCTGATATCAACATCCAAACCACAGAAATGTAACTTCCTGATCACCTCTGTGATTTTCCCTGGTCCCTACTGTAGGTGCTCGGTGAGTATTCCTACCTGAGAGAGGAGGAATCAGACCCAGGCAGCGTGATGAGACTGCTGGCCAGACTACTGGACCAGAGACACACCTCCACTGAGACCAGGAGCTGGGTACTGGGGGCCATGACCAAGCTGTGCTCCAGCCCAGTGTCTGTGGCCCTGGCCAGGGATGTATGTGAGAGGTACTTGTCTTCCTTATGTCCCACAGTCTGTTTGGGCTAACATTCCACTCTGTGTCACATTTTGAGATTTTAGTCATTTAAGCAGACGCTCTTATCCAGAGCGACTTACAGGTGCAATTAGGATCACGTGCCTTGCTCAAGGGCACATCGGCATGTTTTTTTTTTTACCTTGCCGTCTCCGGGATTCGAACCAGCAACCTTTTGGTTACTGGCCCAACGCTCTAATTTCTAGGCCACCTGCCACCTCTATATGACACAGAGTAGGAGTGGGATGTTAGCACAAAACCAGGTTGAATTTCAGGCTTATTTCCTACGCTCACACTTCTCTCTAGCTGGTTTTGCTAGTAGTGGATCTTCTGAAGATGTCAGAAGATTCTTGTAATGTGATATGTGTTTTTGACCTGCTTTAGATGAATGCACAGACTAAGTCACTCTGTAATTTGATGTAAATGCAGGTACTCTGGGTCTCTGAATACGGTGCTCCGGCAAAAGGCCCAGGAACTGATGATCCTTAGCCAGGATACAAAGCTCCGAGCCAGGGTACTGCCAGCCGAGGGCAGGCTAGAAAGCCCGGAGGTACACCGCCATCTATTGGCAAAACTTGCACTGCTATTCCACGGAACGTCATTGGCTCTATAAAACTAAATGTTTATCCTCTTTATTTAAACTTTATTTAACTACTTTAATATTTGAAGTTGATCTAATCATTTCCTGTCTGAGTTGGCTGTGGTGTTGTTTCATTCCTCAGGTAGACTCGTCCCTGTCCTTCCTGGATGGCTATGTGTCAGATGCGTTGGCTGCTGGGGCAGCTCCTTACAAATCTCCTCATCAGAGGCAGGAGGACCTGGTCCAGGAGAAAGGTAACAAGTTCACATCCTCCACTTTTGTTCTTTTACTATGACATTTTTGTAATTATTTATAATTTTTATAATTACTTCCTGTGATCACATGTTGGTAAAATGACTGGCTGGCTGCGACTGGCTGGCTGTGACTGGCTGGCTGTGACTGGCTGGCTGTGAATGGCTGACTGTGGCTGGCTGGCTGTGACTGACTGGCTGACTGTGGCTGGCTGGCTGGCTGACTGTGACTGGCTGACTGACTGTGACTGGCTGACTGTGACTGGCTGACTGTGACTGGCTGACTGTGACTGGCTGACTGTGACTGGCTGACTGTGACTGGCTGACTGTGACTGGCTGACTGACTGGCTGACTGTGACTGGCTGACTGTGACTGGCTGACTGTGACTGGCTGACTGTGACTGGCTGGCTGGCTGGCTGGCTGACTGTGGCTGGCTGGCTGGCTGGCTGACTGTGACTGACTGTGACTGGCTGACTGACTGTGACTGGCTGACTGTGACTGGCTGACTGTGACTGGCTGACTGTGACTGGCTGACTGTGACTGGCTGACTGTGACTGGCTGACTGTGACTGGCTGACTGTGACTGGCTGACTGTGACTGACTGGCTGGCTGGCTGACTCTGACTGGCTGGCTGACTGTGGCTGGCTGGCTGGCTGACTCTGACTGTGGCTGACTGTGACTGGCTGACTGTGACTGTGGCTGACTGTGACTGGCTGGCTGGCTGACTGTGACTGGCTGGCTGTGACTGGCTGGCTGGCTGTGACTGGCTGGCTGTGACTGACTGTGACTGGCTGACTGGCTGGCTGTGGCTGACTGTGACTGGCTGACTGGCTGGCTGTGGCTGGCTGACTGTGACTGTCTGGCTGTGGCTGGCTGGCTGACTGTGACTGGCTGGCTGACTGTGACTGGCTGTCTGGCTGACTGACTGACTAAGTCGCTTTGGAAAAAGTGTCTTCTAAATGGAGTGTGTGTGTGTATATCAATAGTTTCATGCTGTTTCGTTTTTTGACACAAAAGACATTTCACTACCCAGACACATCAAATCCAGTCCATTTAACCCTCTACATATTCATTGTTATTGTCTGTTGTTTTTTAACATTGGCTGCTGGTAACATTGGCTGCTGGTAACAATGGCTGCTGGTAACAATGGCTGCTGGTAAACAATGGCTGCTGGTACCAATGGCTGCTGGTACCAATGGCTGCTGGTGACATTGGCTGCTGGTAACAATGGCTGCTGGTAACAATGGCTGCTGGTAACAATGGCTGCTGTATGACAAATGACTTCTCTTGAGGATACATAAAGTGTCTTCCCATCTCTTTCTCAGCTCTGAGCCTGGAGCCCTATGGTCTGTCCCTGCCGGTCAGTCTGTCGTCCTGCAGCATCACAGACAGACGGTCTCCTACTCTGCTCTCCATGAGCTCCGGCCTGTCTGGAAACAGCACTGAGCTATCTCACCAAGAAGGGTATGTTCTCATCCCTCTCACAGTGTCCACTAATGATGATGAAATAAGACAACTGAATTTGGCTTCAACAAAAACAAAAAACACAAGTCTCTCTGGTTGTCAGTGTGTAGCTCAGACGGAGTAACTCACCTTCGGGGCTTTGGGTTATATTAGTACCCCATGTTATTTTAACCAATAAGTAGCATATACACTGAGTCTACAAAATATTAGGAACACCACCTTCCTAATATAGTGTTGCACCACCTTTTGCTCTCTGAACAGCCTCGATTTGTCGGGGTCATTAATTCTACAAGATGTCGAAAGCCACTGGGATAGTGGCCCATGTTGACTCCAGTGCTTCCCACAGTTGTGTTAAGTTGGATGTCCTCTGGTTGGTGACCCATTCTTGATACACACGGAAAACTGTTGAGCGTGTAAAAACCCCAGCAGCGTTGCAGTTCTTGACTATAGAATATTGATGATTTGTTAAAGTAGTAAAAAAAAAAAGCTTCCTTACCTCAGGCTGCACACCCTCTTCTCTCATCAAGTGGTCATATTTACCCCCGTCAGACTATTCTCAATTTAATCTTGTATGTAAAATTAGTTCCGATTTTTAGAATGGCCCATTTGATGAAATTTACAGGAACAGGAACAGGGGGAAAAAGCAATGTCGTCTTTATGAACATGAATAGTCGAATGGAGGCCTCGCTCTTTCCCACCAGTCCGTTTTGTAGGCTACTTTGGTTTTATAGTGGAGCATGTGCTTAATATGAACAGCCTGAGAAATAAATACAATAAAACCCTTATTTCACTCCACGACCCAACCCCTTTTTATGAAGAGGATGCTCTCGCTGGCGCGACAGGTGATATTTCGCCCCAAACTCTGTATGCCATGGGCTCTCAAACCTTATTCCTGCAGCTACCCCGTGCTTAACTTGAGAAACCCAAGTGAAATCTGTTCGAGAACATGTTTTCACAAAACAAAACACATTTCACTAAAATAAAACTGAGGAGCTTGTGCTTAATATGAACAGCCTGAGAAATAAATAGAATAAAACCCTTATTTCACTCAACGACCCAACCCCCTTTTTATGAAGAGGATGCTCTCGCCGGCGCAACAAGCTCAACCGTTTTATCTCACTAAACTGTTGACAAGACCGTCTGCGCGCTCTAGAAAGGAATGGAGGGGAGAGAGGAGGAAATGGAAAAGCATGGAGGTGAGGTATTCTGGAGCTAAAGGTAACGTGTCACCCAAATGAATTATTAAAAACAATTCATTTTACCCGGCTATTCAACATCAAGTACAGAAATTCACTTTATTTGTAGGCTAACTCTGTAAACCGCCCTGCACAATCAAAGAACCAACTGCATCGCTTTGGCCTGAGTACCAGGCCATTAGGACCTGATGGAGGGACAGTAGAGCCCTGAGTACCAGGCCATTAGGACCTGATGGAGGGACAGTAGAGCCCTGAGTACCAGGCCATTAAGACCTGATGGAGGGACAGTAGAGCCCTGAGTACCAGGCCATTAGGACCTGATGGAGGGACAGTAGAGCCCTGAGTACCAGGCCATTAAGACCTGATGGAGGGACAGTAGAGCCCTGAGTACCAGGCCATTAGGACCTGATGGAGGGACAGTAGAGCCCTGAGTACCAGGCCATTATGATCTGATGGAGGGACAGTAGAGCCCTGAGTACCAGGCCATTATGATCTGATGAAGGGACAGTAGAGCCCTGAGTACCAGACCATTATGACCTGATGGAGGGACAGTAGAGCCCTGAGTACCATGACCTGATTGTCATAATGGTCACCGCAACAGCCCTAGACTCAGTGTATAATGAGAACAGTATTGGTCCAAGAACAGAGCCTTGAGGAATGTCGACATTTACCGTAGGTTGTCAGAGGAATTTAAACCATGCTGATGACATGTTCTTTGATATAATCTTGTAGAAGACCCAGGTTAGTATCCCAATGTTATTTCAGCTCTACCACTCTGAAGTTGGAGGGGGTGAAGAGGGTGTGGGGGAAGGACGGGTACCTGGCCCAGCAGCAGAGTGCAGGTGAGACCCCAACCCCCCTAGTGGAGCTGCCCAGTCCCCTGCTGTCCCCTCAGAGCCCACCCTCCCAGAAACCCTCCTCTGGACTTGAGCCTGACCAGGAGAAACGGCAGCTGGCCTCGTCGCTCTTTGTTGGCCTGGGGTCCCACAACTCTGTGTGTCTGGTGAGATTACCTTCTACTGTTTGGTTGTTCATTAAGAATTGCCAATCAGCCAATCAATCAAATGTAGTTAAGTCTTTATTTAAACCCTTTTACATCAATAGTTGTCAAAGTGCTTTACAGTAACCTGGCCTAGACTTCAAAGCAGAAACATACAGGTGCTTTAGCTATCAGCTCACGCCGGAGTAATGTTTTATTGAACCTTTATTTAACTAGGTAAGTCAGTTAAGAACAAATTCTTATTTGTTGCCTGAGTGCTGTCGGATGGTTGCCTGAGTGCTGTCGGATGGTTGCCTGAGTGCTGTCGGATGTTTGCCTGAGTGCTGTCGGATGTTTGCCTGAGTGCTGTCGGATGTTTGCCTGAGTGCTGTCGGATGTTTGCCGAGTGCTGTTAAATATCGGCTGGTACTCTCCCCAACAGATGGGCCGAGCCGAGACTGCGCCCCGACACTTCAGAAGGAAACCAAGAGGGGAGTCATCATCAGGCGCCAGCGAAGGCTCCTCTGACTCCTCCCACTCGTCTCGCAGTGCTGCCGTTGACAACCTTCTGCATAGCAACCTACTGGACTCGACCACTGTGGCCTCAGAGGGGGGTGCTGCTACCACCACCACACCTCAACAGACCTCCCAGAGAACACTGGACCATACCACTAGCAATGGTAACCCCCATGTAGAGGGGACGGAGCAGAGAGTAGAGGCAGGAGGACCTCTCTCTCTGATCAGGGGAAATGGCATGGTGGCTGTTGTACCGCCCACACACACACAGACAGACCCACAAACACAACAAGATCTACACCCAGCTCCAGCCCTAGAGAGACCCAGGGACCTCCCTCTCACCTCCCACCTGCCAGCAGAGCTCTCTGGGCTGGCCCGCTCTGAGTTCACCCCCCTCTGCTCGGACCAGGACTCCAGCCTGGCTCTGTCAGCCTGTAGAGTGTATAAAGAGGATGCCTTAGTGTTGCTGGTCTTCATTTCCAACAACAATGACTCAGCGCTCCACCAGATGGTGCTGCAACTCACCTGCAAAGAACTGGAGGTATATATTTTTCAGACTGGCCTTAACAACAAAGTTCCCTTGTTTTTTTCAGAAATCCCGGTTGGAAGATCCCGGAATCAAGACAGAAATACCAGGGTATCCTCTAACCGGGATTTAGAAAAACCACGGATCTTTTGTGAAAGTTTCAGGAATTTTTGCAGCCCGTAAATCATGTCAAACTGATGACTCATGTTGTTTTCCCCCTCAGATCTCCTGTATCTCAGGTAGTCCGTTAAAGGAGGTTAAGGGTCACAGTGTGTCGGTTTGTCTGCACACTGTTGTCATGAAGAGAGCCTCAGTCCAGGTGGAGCTGGCTGGGTTACTGTCCTACCAGAGACCCCTGGGCCAGCCCCAGGCAGCACAGTTCTCACTGAGCCTCTCTCTGAAACACTTCCTCAGGTAAAACTACTGCTATCTGTAACTATCAGCACTGTTTTACAGGTTACCCTGGATCCTAACCTGGTACTGTAGAGCTGTCATAATGCAACAACAAAGGGTTTTACAGGTTACCCTGGATCCTAACCTGGTACTGTAGAGCTGTCATAATGCAACAAAAATGGTTTTACAGGTTACCCTGGATCCTAACCTCTCACGGGCAGACTATGTGCACAGGAATGCTACTGTAGAGCTGTCATAATGCAACAACAAAGGGTTTTACAGGTTACCCTGGATCCTGCCCTCTCATGGGCAGACTATGTGCACAGGAATGCTACTGTAGAGCTCTCATAATGCAACAACAAAGGGTTTTACAGGTTACCCTGGATCCTGCCCTCTCATGGGCAGACTATGTGCACAGGAATGCTACTGTAGAGCTGTCATAATGCAACAGCGAAGTGGGAAACCATTTTAGCGCTCAGTCACTACTCTTAGTCCTTCTGGATAAGAGCATCTGCTAAATGACTCGAATATAACGACAGGGATACGTGAGAACTAGCAGCATTAGTTCCGGTGCTTTGGACAAATCACGATTTCTCGGGTGTTGGCATCTTTTGAATTTCTGAAGCGGAGGGGACAGTTGGGCCCATAGACTTGTCCGTAACTTGTAAAGAGAGAGAGGTCGGAGCACTTTGTTCTGGTTCCGATCCTAGTTCTATCTCTCCTCTTAACACGTATGGACCCAGAACTTAATGGAGCATCTGACCAATAACATGAGACTTTTTAGTCCTGGGTTAACTGGTCAACTCCTACTTCACAGGTCAACTTCTACTTCACAGGTCCACTCCTACTCCTACTTCACAGGTCAACTCGTTCCCCTGCTTCACAGGTCAACTCGTCCCCTACTTCACAGGTCAACTCTCGCTTCACAGGTCAACTCCTCCCCCTACTTCACAGGTCAACTCCTCCCCCTACTTCACAGGTCAACTCGTTCCCCTGCTTCACAGGTCAACTCCTCCCCCTACTTCACAGGTCAACTCTTGCTTCACAGGTCAACTCCTCCCCCTACTTCACAGGTCAACTCTTGCTTCACAGGTCAACTCCTTCCCCTACTTCACAGGGCAACTCCCGCTCCTACTTCATAGGCACTATGGCAACAATTCCATCTGGCCTATCATAGGGCAAGATTGCTTACATCTCAGATCTACCCCTAGTGCCTAGGGGGCCTCTGTTAGCCACTACTACTTCCTGTGTGTGCACACTGTTGACATTCTACTTCCTGTTTGTGTTTATGCAGGCCGTTGACTGTGTCCACAGGGGATTATGGGAAAATGTGGTTGTCTTTCTCTCATGACTTGAAGCAGAACCTTCGACTGGTAACAACAGAACACCAAGAACCTCTGACGGCCACACTGGACGCGCTGAAGGGCAAACTACACCTCCACGTTGTCGACATCATAGGTCAGCAGGTGGCACGCTCTCATCTTAATGTTTTAACCCAGCCCTGACCATTTTAGAAAATCTCATGCCTATCATAATACTGTTATTGTACATCTTACTGTCATACACTGTTGTTAATGTCTCTTCATCATGAAGTAATGAGTAATGGAAGTTTATGACTTTTTACCTTCTTTTTTTTCCTTTTTCCTTTAGGGTCGGAGGGCATCGTGGCGTGCCGGCTGCTTCAGGGTCCAGGTCAGGGTCAGCCATGTCTGCTTCACTGTCGTGTCCACGCTGACTCTTTGGCCGTGTGGCTGCGCTCCCCTGTCCCTGAGCTGCCTGACTCCCTCCTCTACCACTGTCAGAAAGCCCTGACGGAGACCTGAGCCGGGCCGTGTCTCATTCCAGGAAGTTGTTCCCTTCCTTCTGCCATCGTTCACCTCACTGATCATAAAAAATAAAAAAAAGTTATATGGCAGCGACTAAGGATGCGCTTAGACAGGCAGCCCAATTCTGATTTAAAAAAAATCACTAATTGGTCTAATCCAATCAGCACTGAAGATCTGATGTGATTGGTCAAAAGACCAATTAGTGGAGAAAAAAAAAAAGAGAATTGGGCTGCCTGTCTTTTTGGTTTATACCTGACCAGTTGTTTGTCTCATCGGTAAAGGAGAGTCGACAAGGACGAAGGGGAGGAAACCACTTTATGGAATGAAGTGCAGCCCTGCTCTCACAGGCCCCAAGCACCACCACTGAGGAGCCAACGGAAGTACATAGAATCTCCTCATTGAAGCAATCCCACAGAGACATACAGTGGAAAGCAGCTGATGTTATGTGTCCTTGTCTTTGCAGTACAGTGTTTGCTATATATTTTTCTCAACAGTGATTTCACGTGGTTTTATTTTTATGCTCATGTATTTAATGCGTTTTTAACGGGAACATCTAATCGTTCGTATCGCTTCACATAGCTCTTTGTGAAAACGTGAGCTGTGAACCTCAGAAGGAACTAGAAGGAAAGCGTGCTCTGTATTAGACACCCTCTAGAAATAAACACTTATTAAATGAGGAGTTCAGTGGTCTCTCAGTTCTACCAGCTTTGACTTGACTTAATAAGCTTCACCATCTGTGTGAGAAGGAAGCCCAGGAAGTCATTGGATTCTTGGCCATGTTTCCCATTTGATCTTTTACCTGATCATTGGTCTTATTGGTCTCCTTGACTGTTTCCCTCTCTCCCTCCTTTCTCCTCTCGCTCTCTTCCTCCTTTCTCTCTCCTCTCGCTCTCTTCCTCCTTTCTCCCTCCTCTCCCTCTCTCCTCTCGCTCTCTCCCTCATTTCTTCCTCCTCTCTTTCTCCTCTTGCTCTCTTCCTCCTCTCTTGTAGCATTGACACTAGTTGAGCTGCTGTCGAATGGCTCACAAAAGCTTCAGTAGTTAATTAACATGATCAATATTCAGAAAGGTATTATCAAGGCAGAAATGTTTCAGTTTAACATGTTACACTGAACTGTCATTGTCCTGCATGTTACGTTCTCCAGACGCTGCATCTAATCATTCATGATCTACTAACGGTATGCATTTGATTGATTTCCAATACACAGGCAAGAGCTGAAACCCAGGAGTCATCGATGATTATATTTTTATATCAATGCAGCATGTCAAACGTATTTATTAGATATTCTTATAGAATATATTTGGTTATCTTGTAAAATACAAGATAAAAGAGCTTTAAGTCAAAACAGTTTTTTCTTCATGTGTTCCCCTCAGATATCAGTTAGTTAGTTAGTCTAACGTTAATCTATTCCACGACACACGTCCTCCTCATGCTTGCTGTGGGCCATAGCCAGGGGACGAAGGTTCATCTGTTAGTTTTCAATGATATTCAATGTGTGTTCAGATGCAAATTATTTTTTGCCTTTTCGTTTTGTAAAAGCTTGAGTGCTAAAAGTGGATACAATTTTTCTGTATGTAACTTGAATGCTAACACAAAGATAACCAACCAAAAACACCTTATGTTCTGATGCCAAGGAGACATGTTCATTTTGTGCCTGTAGTACAAAAGAGACCAGTGTACTTCAGTGCCTGTCTGCAATTCTGCTTTACTTTTAGTTAATAAACCTGACATTTAACCTTTTACTCGTCTATTTAGGTAATCATTCATTACTTTGAACATGCAACACCAATAACCATGTGAAGACTTGTATAAAGAATTGTTTGTATCGTGTGCATAACTACTGTAATCATTTACTCAGTAAAATAAGAATTGTGTATAAATATCTTTGTAAAAACTAGAAATTGTAAGTGTACAATAAAACGAGTGTGTATGCTTCAGCTAGGCACGTATTTTTATTGTAGTGGAAGGACTTTAAAAGAGAAAAAAACACAGGCTAGTGTTAAAATGTAGTCTAGTGTAGCAGTAATGTATTACAGTTGTAGGATAATATCAAATCAAATTTTATTGGTCACATACACATGGTTAGCATATGTTAATGCGAGTGTAGCGAAATGCTTGTGCTTCTAGTTCCGACAATGCAGTAATAACCAACAAGTAATCTAACTAACAATTTCAAAACTACTGTCTTATACACAGTGTAAGGGGATAAAGAATATGTACATAAGGATATATGAATGAGTGATGGTACAGAGCAGCATAGGCAAGATACAGTAGATGATATCGAGTACAGTATATACATATGAGATGAGTATGTAAACCAAGTGGCATAGTTAAAGTGGCTAGTGATACATGTATTACATAAGGATGCAGTAGATGATAGAGAGTACAGTATATACGTATGCATATGAGATGAATAATGTAGGGTATGTAACATTATATTAGGTAGCATTAATAGCCTTTAAACAGGAGAAGTAGTGACTATTCATAGTTGTGGGATAGTAGCCGTTAAACAGTAAAGTAGTGACTGTATCTCTGCATTACCTGGTTCCATGTTTTCGTTTGTGTAAAATACTACATCTAGGCCTAATTTAATCAACCAACGACCTTGTTAAGAAAGTGAGAAGCAATCACTTCATTTCACTCGTACTATCATTGCAACAGGTTGGTGATTGCTGTCATATGCTAAAAATCACACTTCCTGTTTCCCTCAAATTGGCGGGTAAAATTACACTTGCTGTTTCCCTCAAATTGGCGGGTAAAATCACACTTCCTGATTCCCTCAAAATGTTGGCTGGTAAATCGCTTTTAGGAGTTCTGTATGGATAGCATAGAAGTGTCTCATCAACAATATTTCCATGATTTGTTCAACTCGGATTTCTCAACTTCTGGATTTAGACTGACCTCCTGTGGCTATTCTAAAACTGCAGAGTTGCATGTAAGTTTCACGAGAAAGAGCACTAAATACACAAGCCCTCCCTTTACTGTGCTTTGTCATCTTTACTTTCGTAATGGTTCATACCAGTAAATGTATTTAACCTAGAAATAAACGATACAAGCCCAGGTGTTCTGACCACGTTCCCAACCCCCCAGACTTCACACCTTAAGAAACTAAATGGATCTCTGGTCCCACCAGGTGGCCATTACAGGGTACTCCAGTTCATTTGTGGCAGCAGTGTTACCACATATATTTTATGTAAGGTAATAATTTCTGGCAATACAATTATCTCCAAATTTCACAGAATGTGTACTTATTTGATAGGTTATTCTTCCAACTTAGTTCTTAATCTGATTTTATTTATAATTTCCAATTGGTGGCAGGATGACCAGGTGAATTTGGTCGTTGTGGTTACTGTCAAAAGTGGTTATTTCCACCAATGTTTTTAAAACATTATCTTTGCTATTTGGTGGAAAGCAAACGGAGCATATTTTGGTGTACAGGGCAGGAGAGGATTTTAAGGTAGATAGGTCGTGTTTTATTGGCAAGGTTGTTGCAGGGATTTTAAACTGACTGACTGACTGTTTTAAAACCCTGCATCCAAGAGAGGAGGGCTTCACCTGGACCAGTGGTGGTGGTACCAGAGCCTCTCGCATCGACTATCTGTTCTGACTTCTCATGTAATGTGTTCATCATTGCGTGACTTAACAGTTTATTGCAACTAATGCAATACATTTACAATGCAATACAGTGAAGCTGCCACAGCATGAGGAGCACTATGAAGACGGGAACCTGTGGGAGGATGTATCCTGGGATGACGAGGAGAACATCGACCTTTTGAGATCCAGACAGCGACTCTCCTGTTTTGCTCACTCCCTACAGCTAGTGATGGAATGACATAAGTAATGGGTATTTTCGTTAGTCGTCGCCAATACATCAAGGTTCCGGCAGTAAATGCCACTCGCTGGAATAGCACGTTCAAACAACTGCAGACCCTCACAGCTCTTGACCACAGAAATGTGCAGCATGGACTTCGAGAATGTTTTTTTTTTTTACCCCTCGTGAATGAAACTGAAAACTGAAAGAGTTAAGTGGAGTTCTTGCACCGTTATCTGTGGCAATGGAGCTTACAGAAGAAGAAATGTCTCTCACCGCAGAATACAACAGGTGTATAACTTACAGTGAAATGCTTCAGGTGGATCTGAACACTCACCTGCTCCAGATGGTAGATCTGAACACTCACCTGCTCCAGATGGTGGATCTGAACACTCACCTGCTCCAGATGGTGGATCTGAACACTCACCTGCTCCAGATGGTGGATCTGAACACTCACCTGCTCCAGATGGTGGGGTCAAGAAGTCAGTGCCCCCTCTACTAAAAAGATTCTCAGGAGTCTTTTGTGAGAAGGAAAATGGCCAAGGAGAGTGAGGGAGAGGAACCTTGTGGCCATGGCATGTACTTCCATCCTGGAGCCACAGTTTGGCCTCAGCTGGGTTGATCTAAATGTTACCAACAATGGGAATGCAGAAGAATGATCTGAAGAAGACACAAACGGGTAAGTATATTCTTTTTTCCCATGACTTTATCTTGATTGTAGACTTATTTTGTGCCCTAGAAAATCCAAAACTTTCATCTTGAGTGGACAATCCCTTTAAATGTATTCAGCAGGAAGTCACTCATTTTCAGTAGTTAGATGCTGGACTCATCTTCTGGGCTAAAAACAAAAACCGATTCCCACAGGCACACACATTGTCAATGTTGGTCTTGTCAATCCCTGCCTCCTCAGCAGAGATGTTTTTTAGCAGAGGGGGGCTCAACATGAGACCCCACCGCGCTCATTTAGGTCATAGAATGGTCACTGCACTTGCGTTTCTAAAATGCAGTCACGCACTCTTGTAGTTGACCTCTGGAAAGAAGCTAGCCGTTTCACATCCGTTACGTACAGTCCTGTGGAATGAATGAAAACATTGGCCTTATGACGAGATATGAGATTAATTGAATATTTTGAGTCGGTGTTGAAATAACCTGATTAAATCTTTTTCCACTTGTGTGTTTTATTAATCGTTAATGATAAGTCATAGTAGTTCCTTATAAATCCCTTCTCCACTTTTACAATCAGCAATGTTTTGAAGTTGTGACAATAAGTATGTCCTGTGAAAGGGAAAGATTGGATTTATGATTTGAATATATTACAAATTACATATTAGCTATTTATACCAGTAGTATATACCACAAGCAATGGTTTTCACATTTTATAGCCTACCATTGTAGTAGCCATTTTGGCATGCCTGGCTATGTCATTTAATGTGTTGGGTATGTTGTCTGTCTAGGGATGTTTTAACTTGTTCTGTACAGTAGAGGGCGCTGTTGGGTCACTGGTCACATGTATATTTATTTTATTTTATTTATTTTACCTTTATTTAACCAGGTAGGCAAGTTGAGAACAAGTTCTCATTTACAATTGCGACCTGGCCAAGATAAAGCAAAGCAGTTCGACAGATAAAACGACACAGAGTTACACATGGAGTAAAAACAAACATACAGTCAATAATGCAGTATAAACAAGTCTATATACAATGTGAGCAAATGAGGTGAGAAGGGAGGTAAAGGCAAAAAAGGCCATGATGGCAAAGTAAATACAATATATCAAGTAAAATACTGGAATGGTAGTTTTGCAATGGAAGAATGTGCAAAGTAGAAATAAAAATAATGGGGTGCAAAGGAGCAAAATAAATAAATAAATTAAAATTAAATACAGTTGGGAAAGAGGTAGTTGTTTGGGCTAAATTATAGGTGGGCTATGTACAGGTGCAGTAATCTGTGAGCTGCTCTGACAGTTGGTGCTTAAAGCTAGTGAGGGAGATAAGTGTTTCCAGTTTCAGAGATTTTTGTAGTTCGTTCCAGTCATTGGCAGCAGAGAACTGGAAGGAGAGGCGGCCAAAGAAATAATTGGTTTTGGGGGTGACTAGAGAGATATATCTGTTGGAGCGCGTGCTACAGGTGGGAGATGCTATGGTGACCAGCGAGCTGAGATAAGGGGGGACTTTACCTAGCAGGGTCTTGTAGATGACATGGAGCCAGTGGGTTTGGCGACGAGTATGAAGCGAGGGCCAGCCAACGAGAGCGTACAGGTCGCAATGGTGGGTAGTATATGGGGCTTTGGTGATAAAACGGATTGCACTGTGATAGACTGCATCCAATTTGTTGAGTAGGGTATTGGAGGCTATTTTGTAAATGACATCGCCAAAGTCGAGGATCGGTAGGATGGTCAGTTTTACAAGGGTATGTTTGGCAGCATGAGTGAAGGATGCTTTGTTGCGAAATAGGAAGCCAATTCTAGATTTAACTTTGGATTGGAGATGTTTGATATGGGTCTGGAAGGAGAGTTTACAGTCTAACCAGACACCTAAGTATTTGTAGTTGTCCACGTATTCTAAGTCAGAGCCGTCCAGAGTAGTGATGTTGGACAGGCGGGTAGGTGCAGGTAGCGATCGGTTGAAGAGCATGCATTTAGTTTTACTTGTATTTAAGAGCAATTGGAGGCCACGGAAGGAGAGTTGTATGGCATTGAAGCTTGCCTGGAGGGTTGTTAACACAGTGTCCAAAGAAGGGCCGGAAGTATACAGAATGGTGTCGTCTGCGTAGAGGTGGATCAGGGACTCACCAGCAGCAAGAGCGACCTCATTGATGTATACAGAGAAGAGAGTCGGTCCAAGAATTGAACCCTGTGGCACCCCCATAGAGACTGCCAGAGGTCCGGACAGCAGACCCTCCGATTTGACACACTGAACTCTATCAGAGAAGGAGTTGGTGAACCAGGCGAGGCAATCATTTGAGAAACCAAGAGTGTCGAGTCTGCCGATGAGGATATGGTGATTGACAGAGTCGAAAGCCTTGGCCAGATCAATGAATACGGCTGCACAGTAATGTTTCTTATCGATGGCGGTTAAGATATCGTTTAGGACCTTGAGCGTGGCTGAGGTGCACCCATGACCAGCTCTGAAACCAGATTGCATAGCAGAGAAGGTATGGTGAGATTCGATATATAGGTCTGCGTTCACACAGGCGGACCAATTATGATATGTATTCCACTAATTGTTATTTTGACCAATCACATGAGATATTTTTCTGTGCTGATCTGATTGGTCAAAAGACCAATTAGTGAGGTAAAAAAAACAAACCGAATTGGGCTGCTTGTCGAAATGCAGCCTAGGTAGCACAGAAGTCTGGTGTGACTTTTAACCACACACCAGGTGCCAATGGAATCCTGATGGGGAAATGATATGTATGTACTGACACAGGTTGAGAGCAGGGCATGATGCAAGTCAGTCACGAAATGCACTTAAAAAAAATAAAACAAATAAAAGGATTGGCTTCTGTCATTTAGTAAAATAATCCAGATGAAGGGGATTTAGTGTCTAAAGAATCTATATGTTTTTTGGAAATATTAACACAGGAATAATGTTAATTTAGATGTATAATTATGGTCTGAATATGTTGGTGATCTGACAATCACAATATTGTTGTGACTACAACTACAGAGGTGAAGTGGCTACTTTCAGCAAGCAAGGAGCACATTTACACAAGCTACTGGGGAATGCACGCCCGGCAACTTTCTTGTTCTCTTTGACTCCAGTAGCTGGACGCAGCTCTGGCCTGGTGGGAGTGTCGCCACCGTGTCATCTCTCCACAGCTGACTGGCCAGTGCTCTGCTGGGATCTCCCCGTGTTGAGAGGATCCGGAGGTACAGTGCCTTGCGAAAGTATTCGGCCCCCTTGAACTTTGCGACCTTTTGCCACATTTCAGGCTTCAAACATAAAGATATAAAACTGTATTTTTTTGTGAAGAATCAACAACAAGTGGGACACAATCATGAAGTGGAACGACATTTATTGGATATTTCAAACTTTTTTAACAAATCAAAAACTGAAAATTTGGGCGTGCAAAATTATTCAGCCCCCTTAAGTTAATACTTTGTAGCGCCACCTTTTGCTGCGATTACAGCTGTAAGTCGCTTGGGGTATGTCTCTATTAGTTTTGCACATCGAGAGACTGACATTTTTTCCCATTCCTCCTTGCAAAACAGCTCGAGCTCAGTGAGGTTGGATGGAGAGCATTTGTGAACAGCAGTTTTCAGTTCTTTCCACAGATTCTCGATTGGATTCAGGTCTGGACTTTGACTTGGCCATTCTAACACCTGGATATGTTTATTTTTGAACCATTCCATTGTAGATTTTGCTTTATGTTTTGGATCATTGTCTTGTTGGAAGACAAATCTCCGTTCCAGTCTCAGGTCTTTTGCAGACTCAATCAGGTTTTCTTCCAGAATGGTCCTGTATTTGGCTCCATCCATCTTCCCATCAATTTTAACCATCTTCCCTGTCCCTGCTGAAGAAAAGTAGGCCCAAACCATGATGCTGCCACCACCATGTTTAACAGTGGGGATGTGAGTTCAGGGTGATGAGCTGTGTTGCTTTTACGCCAAACATAACGTTTTGCATTTTTGCCAAAAAGTTCAATTTTGGTTTCATCTGACCAGAGCACCTTCTTCCACATGTTTGGTGTGTCTCCCAGGTGGCTTGTGGCAAACTTTAAACAACACCTTTTATGGATATCTTTAAGAAATGGCTTTCTTCTTGCCACTCTTCCATAAAGGCCAGATTTGTGCAATATACGACTGATTGTTGTCCTATGGACAGAGTCTCCCACCTCAGCTGTAGATCTCTGCAGTTCATCCAGAGTGATCATGGGCCTCTTGGCTGCATCTCTGATCAGTCTTCTCCTTGTATGAGCTGAAAGTTTAGAGGGACGGCCAGGTCTTGGTAGATTTGCAGTGGTCTGATACTCCTTCCATTTCAATATTATCACTTGCACAGTGCTCCTTGGGATGTTTAAAGCTTGGTAAATCTTTTTGTATCCAAATCCGGCTTTAAACTTCTTCACAACAGTATCTCGGACCTGCCTGGTGTGTTCCTTGTTCTTCATGATGCTCTCTGCGCTTTTAACGGACCTCTGAGACTATCACAGTGCAGGTGCATTTATACAGAGACTTGATTACACACAGGTGGATTGTATTTATCATCATTAGTCATTTAGGTCAACATTGGATCATTCAGAGATCCTCACTGAACTTCTGGAGAGAGTTTGCTGCACTGAAAGTAAAGGGGCTGAATAATTTTGCACGCCCAATTTTTCAGTTTTTGATTTGTTAAAAAAGTTTGAAATATCCAATAAATGTCGTTCCACTTCATGATTGTGTCCCACTTGTTGTTGATTCTTCACAAAAAAATAAAGTTTTATATCTTTATGTTTGAAGCCTGAAATGTGTCAAAAGGTCACAAAGCTCAAGGGGGCCGAATACTTTCGCAAGGCACTGTAGCTGCTCTTTCACCTTCTGTTCTGTCTCCCTCTACGGTGGCTTCTACTTAGGGTTCAGGTACTTTAGAGCTGCCCCTATTGGACCTCAAAGGTGTCTGAGACTCCGGGCCCCTTCATCAGCCACGGTGGATTCTACGGCTGGCTCGGGTCCACCGTGCCCCTCCTCCAATCGGTCATCGAGGGGGTCTTCTAAACCATTTGAGGCGAAAGACTGTCCGGACCTCCTAAGTCATTTCACGAGCTGTCATCATCGACAGCTATATAATAAGAAACATCTTGGTTCCCAGGGCAAAAACCCTGTACTCTCCTGGAGCACGAGTACAGGATATTACACGGCTGCTTCCTGCCGTTCTACAACAGCTGCCGGGGCTGATGCTGTCGTAGTCCATGTGGGGTCAAACAACATTAGGAGGGCTGAAAATTGATTTTAAAGGACTGATTCTAGCTCTGAAAGATTCAAATGATTTCAGTCCCGGTACCATCACTGTGCCGCAGCTTTGAAAGATTCAGCAAGCTACTGGCGATACACACCTGGCTAAAAGACTACTGTAGCTGTGTTGGCATAACTTTTATAGATAACTTTGACATCTTTTAGATACAAAATACACCTGTATTTTGGGCGTTTCTCCCATTCGTCTCTACAGATCCTCTCAAGCGCTGTCAGGTGGGATGGGGATCATTGCTGCACAGCTGTTTTCAATTGGATTCAGTGGACCAGCTCCCAACTCTGACTGGGACACTCAAGGACATTCAGAGACTTGTCCTAAAGCCAATCCGGCGTTGTCTCGGCTGTGTGCTTCGGGTCATTGTCCTGTTGGAAGATGAACCTTCGCCCCAGACCTGAGCGCTCTGGAGCTGGTTTTCATCAAGGAACTCTTTGTACTTTGCTCCGTTCATCTTTCCCCCGATCCTAACTGGTCTCCCAGTCTTTGCCGCTGAAAAACATCACCACGTCATGATGCTGCCACCACCATGCTTCACTGTAGGGATGGTGGCAGATTTAATGCAGACATGACGCTTTGCATTCAGGCATTTATCAGACAAGAGAATCTTGTTTTCATGGTCTGAGAATTCTTTAGGTATATTTTGGCAAATTCCAAGCAGGCTGCTATGTGCCTTTTACTGAGGAGTGACTTCCATCTGGTCACTCTACTATAAAGACCTGATTGGTGGAGTGCTGCAGAGATGGTTGTCCTTCTGGAAGGTTCTGTCCACTCTAGCATACAGGCCTGAGTGCTGCAGAGATGGTTGTCCTTCTGGAAGGTTCTGTCCACTCTAGCATACAGGCCTGAGTGCTGCAGACATGGTTGTCCTTCTGGAAGGTTCTGTCCACTCTAGCATACAGGCCTGAGTGCTGCAGAGATGGTTGTCCTTCTGGAAGGTTCTGTCCACTCTAGCATACAGGCCTGAGTGCTGCAGAGATGGTTGTCCTTCTGGAAGGTTCTCCCATCGGCACAGAGGAACTGTGGAGCTCTGTCAGAGTGACCATCAGGTTCTTGGTCACCTCCCTGACCAAAGCCCTTCTCCCCGATGCTCGGTTTGGCCTTGCGGACAGCTCTAGGAAAAGTCTTGGCAGTTCCAAACTTCTTCCATTTAAAAATGATGGAGGCCACTGTGCTCTTGGAGACCTTCAATGCTGCAGACATTTTTTGGTACCCTTCGCCAGATCTGTGCCTTGACACAATCCTGCCTCGAAGCTCTACGGACAATTCCTTCGACCTCATGGCTTGGTTTTTGCTCTGACATGCACTGTCAACTGTGGGACCTTATATAGACAGGTGTGTGCCTTTACAAATCATGTCCAATCAATTGAATTTACCACAGGTGGACTCCAATAAAGTTGTAGAAACATCTCAAGGGCGATGAACAGAAACAGGATGCACTTTGAGCTTTAATTTCGGGTCTCATTGCAAAAGGGTCTGAATACTTATGTAAATAAGGTATTTCTGTTTTTATTTTTTTATAAATTTACAAACATTTCAAAAAATCTGTTTTTGCTTTGTCATTATGGGGTATTGTGATGTCATTATGGGGTATTGTGATGTCATTATGGGGGTATTGTGATGTCATTATGGGGTATTGTGTGTAGATTGATGAGGATAAAACAATGATATCCATTTTAGAATAAGGCTGTAACGTAACAAAATGCTGTAAAAGTGAAGGGGTCTGAGTACTTTCTGAATGCACTGTAAGTAACTTAATTTATGACCCTCTTAACTCCTCTGTGAATCCTACAGCTATTCTATGCAGTAATCATGTGCCTAACCTGAGTTATATGGTTAGCACTGAGGCGGTTTGCCCTATTAGGAAATGCACTGTGTGCAGCTCACCCTGCACTATGAGCTCAAACATAAATATCACTGTCATGCCTACTTTTTGATAAGCCTCCAAGTAAAGCAATAAAAACATTCCCAGAAAAGTGCAAAAAATTGCCCACATGAACATATGTAGCCTAAGAAACAAGGTTCATGAAATCGATAACTTGCTGGCAACAGATAACATTCATATACTGACTATCTCTGAAAACTCCCTTACATAATACCTTTGATGATACATTCGTAGCAATATATGGTTTCAACATCTTCAGAAGAGACAGGAATGCCATTGGTGCAGGTGTTGCCATTTATGTTCAGAGTCTCTCCAACATAATCCAGGTAGAGTCAGGCATTCCGCAGGGCAGCTGTTTAGGCCCTTTACTTTTTAAAATATTTACTAATGACCTGAGACTGGCTAGGAGTAAAGCCTGTGTGTATGTATGCTGATGACTCAACACTATGCACGTCAGCTACCACAGCAATTGTAATCACTGCAACACAATGAGTTACAGTCAGTTTCAGAATGGGTAGCAAGAAATAAGTGAGTCCGAAATATTTTTTCAAAACTACAGTAAAAGCATTGTATTTGGGGCATCTTGTAGTGAATAATGTGGAAATTGAGAAAGTTGAAGAGATTAAACTGCTTGGATAACCCTGGATTGTAAACTGTTGATGCAACAGTAGCTAAGATGGGGAGAGGTCTATCCACAATAAAGCGCTGCTCTGCCTTCCTAACAATGCTATCAACAAGGCAGGTCCTACAGGCCCTAGTTTTGTCGCACTTGGACTGAGTGATTGAATTCATCACTTCATGTATTTGTGAGAAGTATTGACATGTTGAATGCACCAAGCTGTCTGTTTTAAAATACTAGCACATAGCTCAGACACCTATTCATACCCCACAAGACAGCAGAGGTCTCTTGAGTTTGAGTTTGAGTTTATTTTTATTTTTACAGGGACAGTGCACATTAATCAACATTTCAGTAAAAGTGCCGGTTTTAGCCAACCGGCTAATTTTCAACCGCAGTCCCTGGGCAGGTTATTAAAAACAATTACAATATAGAACAAGCAAGACATAGCAACATATGACAAGCAAGACATAGCATACAGACAGAGCAACATAGGACAAGCAAGACGTAGCATACAGACAGAGCAGCATAAAACAAAAAGCAGCAAGACAAAATTCATAAAAGCAACAAAGTGTTTCCACACCTCACAAGCTACAGACAACAGACAACATGGAGAGTGGCAACACACAGCTAGGGACCATGTTCACAAATCTGATTGACCTTTAGCCATGTCTTCAAGCATTTTGTGAAAGTGTGATATGTGGTGCAGTTATGTGTGTCTGATGGCAGTGTATTCCAGACATGGGAAGCTCTCACAGAGAATGCAGATTTACTAAAGGTGCTTTTCCTTAGGGGAACTATACAGTCACCTCTCATGGCAGACCTTGTGGATCTGCTGCCATATGTCTGGGTTTTCTGTTTAACAAAAATATTGAGTGGAGGGGGAGCCAGGCCATTGAGGATCTTGAATACAAGACATGCGTCGGTGTATTGCACAAGATTTTCCCAACTCAGGAGCTCATGCTTTCTAAGGATGTGACAATGATGATGGCTATTGGGCTTCCTATCAAGCACTTTGAGAGCCTGTTTGTAGACAGACTGAATATGTTTTAATGTTGTACAGCAAGCTTGGGCCCAACTAGTCAAGCAGTATGTTAAGTGGGGGAGTATCATAGATTTGAAGTACAGTTTTGCTACCTCTGTAGTCAAACAATTTCGTATAAATCGGAAATTAGCTAGGTTGAATTTGGTTATTTGAATGACCTTTTTCACATGCTTTTTAAAAGAGAGGTTGGAATCAAGTATGATGCCAAGGTACTTAAAATCGGATACCACCTGGAGCTTCTCCCCTGACACATAGACATCTGGCTCAGTAGCATCTGTTGCCCTCTTTGTGAAGAACATGCAAACAGTTTTTTTCACATTGAGATGCAAACACGAGTCACTGAGCCACTTTGTAACCTGGACCATTACAGTAGTGAGTTCTTGTGCAGCTTGTTGTTTGCTCTTTGCATGCACATATATCACTGTATCATCTGCATACATTTGAACTTCAGACCCAGTACAGACAGAAGGCAAATCATTAATGTACAGGCTGAACAGGAGGGGCCCCAGTATTGACCCTTGGGGCACGCCCACATCATAGCTACGAGTGGGCGACAGCTCATTGCTCACTCTGACACACTGAGTTCTGCCTTCAAGGTATGATTTCATCCATCTCAAGGCATCAGGGGAAAAGTTGAACTTGGACAATTTTGTGATGAGAATCTCATGGTTAACAGTATCAAAAGCCTTCCTTAGGTCCAGAAACACAGCCCCAACAGCACCCCCTTTGTCCATCTTGGACTTCACATTTTCCAGAAGAAAGCAGTTGGCCGTTTCTGTGGAGTGTTTCGCTCTGAAGCCAAACTGCATGGAGTGTAATGTGAAGGGGCTGTTGTTGAGGTGGGCAATCAGTTGTTCTGCTACACACTTTTCAACAACCTTTGACACCACAGGTAATATACTAATGGGCCTGTAGTTACTCACGTTAGCAGGGTCGTGTTTCGCTCTGAAGCCAAACTGCATGGAGTGTAATGTGAAGGGGCTGTTGTTGAGGTGGGCAATCAGTTGTTCTGCTACACACTTTTCAACAACCTTTGACACCACAGGTAATATACTAATGGGCCTGTAGTTGGCCGTTATTATGGCCGACTTCCATACCCTTGGAAACACACCGAGACCAATAGATGTGTTGGTGACCTTAGTAATGGGGCCAATGAGTGACTCTTTGTAGTTTTTAAGAAAGGTAGAGTCCATCCCAAACACATCTTTCTTCACAGTCTCCAATTCCAGAACAAACTATAGAGTACCACAATATGAGCCACAATACACATAAAACCTAGTGGTCAAACAAGGAAATTGTTCCAATTGTTTTTCCACCATAAAGTTTTCCCATAGAATTTTAGAAACACTTAACATAAGGGCTGTGTTTCGTGTAGGTTTACCCTGGCGAGACGTTTTGATAACCGTGGAAATCTCTCTAGGACTAGGTGACTTTTATCTATATATTCGCTTGAATTCGCTTGAATTGCTGGAGCCCAGGAAGGGTAAGCCTACACTAAAACACAGTGTTTCTAAAATCCCCTATGGGAAAAATGATTGGTAGAAAAACAATTGGAACCATTTCCCTGTTTGACTGCTAGGTTTTATGGGTATTATTACACTTCCATCGTGGGGCTCTATGGGAGGCACACAGTACTACATGGAGCCATATGTAGTACTATTCTACATCAAGTAACTCATGCAAGCAGTAAAATCTGTTTTTTTTTTAAACTGATAGACTGTTGTGAAATCTAATGTAATGTTTTTAATTGTATACAACTGCCTTAATTTGTAATGTTTTCAATTGTATATAACTGCCTTAATTTTTGCCAGACCCGAGGAAGAGTAGCTGCTGCCTTGGTAGGAACTAATGGGGATCCATAATAAATACACATACAAGTGTTAGTTAACTCTGGAACTGACGTTAACGTGAGCTAGCTAATGTTAGTGGGCGGTAGTAAAATTAGCTTACCTTTGTTTCCATCGTCCAGAAATTGTGTGGATTGGTAGCTTAACGTTATATAGTACAACCTTCTACTTAAGTTAGTTAACTAACGTTAGCCTAACAATAGCCTACAAGTATAACGTAACCTAACATTAAGTTAGCGTATCCTACACAGTTAAATTAAACTAGCTTAAATCAGCTTAAAACTAGCTAGATAACTCTTATACCTACTATGTTAAACACTATATTAAAACAATATATTTATATATACACTACAAATCCTAATATATACACTTGACAAAAAACTAAACAGGCTAACATCAGGTAGCTAGCTAACAGCTAATGTTAGCTAACTTAACCGAACCATAACCTAACAACACTAACAAATACTTACTTAACAAAAACAAACTATGCTAATTGACTATACTAACTTGGAAAAACTAAAGATAGTTGTAAATGACTAAAAAGGCAGTCCGAAGCAGAGGTGAAGACGTTGAAGAGGTGCAGCTAGTAACTGACAAATGGCGCTACGCTGGACCTGATACAGCTAGCTAGTTAATATGCTCGTTCGGCACTGACAATTTGCATTGAATATGCACGGAAGTGTAGTGTCGTCTATATAGAATAGATAGACTGGGAAATGGTAACATTGTTGATGGATGACATGAATATTGCCCTTGTATTAATGGTGATGTCTGATCATGTATTGAGTAAACCTGAAGTTAATCACTTTGTCATTGGAAGCCTGAATACAGGGCAATTCTCCAGAACAGGAGTTGGTGAGTCTTAGCATTAGATTACTGATCATATGTGACTGTGTTTGTTTTGTGATTGACAGGGACCGTGCTCCATTTGTGTTCACCTCCAGCCACACAGGGTCAGACGACCTCTTCAGTAAACAGGTCAGTGCCGTTGGAAAAATGGTCAGCATGACCGCACAGAGTACAGGCCATATGGATTTTCTAAAAGTTCTCAAAAAGAGGCAGTCCGTCAACATTCAACTCCAGAGTATTGAGGTAACTGGGTAACGATCCAGGGTTTCAACTAACTTCTTCAGCAGGTAGTGGAGATACTCACCGGGACCCACCCCAGGCACCCATTAGATCCACCCCAGGCACCCATTAGATCCACCCCAGGCACCTATTAGACCCACCCCAGGCACCCATTAGACCCACCCCAGGCACCCATTAGATCCACCCCGGCCCCCTTGGACATACCCCATTTCTCTTCATTTTCTAGAAGTTGAACTCTTTCTTTCTCCATCCTTCTCATATCTCTCTCTCTCTCTCTCTCTCTCTCTCTCTCTCTCCCTTTTTCTCCATCTCTCTCTCTCTTTCTCATCTCTCTCTCTCTCTCCCTCTTTCTCCATCTCCCTCTCTCTTTCTCATCTCTCTCTCCCTCTTTCTCCATCTCCCTCTCTTTCTCATCTCTCTCTTTCTCCATCTCTCTCTCTCTCCCTCTTTCTCCATCTCTCTCAATTCAATTCAATTTATTTGCATGGGAAACATGTTAACATTGTCAAAGCAAGTGAAGTAGATTAATATACAAAAGCGAAATGAACAATAAAAATGAACAGTAAACATTACACTCACAGAAGTTCCAAAATAATAAATACATTACAAATGTCATATTATGTAACGATGTGCAAATTATTAAAGTACAAAAGGGAAAATAAATAAACATAAATATGGGTTGTATTTACAATGGTGTTTGTTCTTCACTGGTTGCCCTTTTCTAGCTCTCCCTCTATTTCTCCATCTCTATCTCTCTCTCTCTTTCTCCATCTCTCTTTCCCTCTATTTCTCCATCTCTATCTCTCTCTCTCTCTTTCTCCATCTCTCTTTCCCTCTATTTCTCCATCTCTATCTCTCTTTCTCTCTTTCTCCATCTCTCTTTCCCTCTATTTCTCCATCTCTATCTCTCTCTCTCTCTTTCTCCATCTCTCTTTCCCTCTATTTCTCCATCTCTATCTCTCTTTCTCTCTTTCTCCATCTCTCTTTCCCTCTATTTCTCCATCTCTATCTCTCTCTCTCTCTTTCTCCATCTCTCTTTCCCTCTATTTCTCCATCTCTATCTCTCTCTCTCTCTTTCTCCATCTCTCTTTCCCTCTATTTCTCCATCTCTATCTCTCTCTCTCTTTCTCCATCTCTCTTTCCCTCTATTTCTCCATCTCTATCTCTCTCTCTCTTTCTCCATCTCTTTCCCTCTATTTCTCCATCTCTATCTCTCTCTCTCTTTCTCCATCTCTCTTTCCCTCTATTTCTCCATCTCTATCTCTCTCTCTCTCTTTCTCCATCTCTCTTTCCCTCTATTTCTCCATCTCTATCTCTCTCTCTCTTTCTCCATCTCTCTTTCCCTCTATTTCTCCATCTCTATCTCTCTCTCTCTTTCTCCATCTCTCTTTCCCTCTATTTCTCCATCTCTCTCTCTCTTTCTCCATCTCTCTTTCCCTCTATTTCTCCATCTCTATCTCTCTCTCTTTCTCCATCTCTCTTTCCCTCTATTTCTCCATCTCTATCTCTCTCTCTTTCTCCATCTCTCTTTCCCTCTATTTCTCCATCTCTATCTCTCTCTCTCTCTTTCTCCATCTCTCTTTCGCTCTATTTCTCCATCTCTCTCTCACATCCGGGCTGTGACTGGGAGTCCCATAGGGCGGCGCACAACTGGCCCAGCGCCGTCTGGGTTTGGCCGGTGTAGGCCGTCATTGTAAATAAGAATTTGTTCTTAATTAACTGACTTGCCTAGTTAAATAAAGGTTCAATAAAAAAAATCATTAAAAATAAATATATATATATATATATAAAAATTAAGCTGCTGATTCCAGAGATATGGCTGGCCACTCAAGTATCAGCAGCTGTGGAAAGACTGGACGCTGTTTACCAGGAACAACACAGGGACGTCCTAATTCATCACGGATTTGATGTCAGGTGGGGAAGTTTCAGGGGTATTGCAGGAGTAGCCACTTGTTCATTGCCCTTGTTCCCAGTAAACATTATCAGGTGAGAAATGTGTGGAGCAATGTCAACATCAAGAGGACTCTGAAAGAATCCCATTATCTGTGTACACTTGTGGAAATTGGCCTATTTGGATAGGGTTAAATACAAAAGTTCTAGCAGAAGGTACATGAGAAGCATATAAAAATGGTGGCGATTGTAAAGGGAACACTTTGGAGAATATGGGGAAATGATCAGACCAAAGGTGAGGACACAACAGTTCACCTGATACAATACTGAATTCAAACATTACACTGTTGATTTGATGTGCATTCTACATTTACTTAACTTTTTTGCAGCATTTGCCAATAACAAAATCTGAAAATACTCTGGATACATTCAGTAACATAAGAATATTCACAGTAAATTTGGGGTAGGTGCAACAAGACTAAAACAATGACAAAGGGTTGAGTAAAAAGGTCGAACTGTTGTCTTTGCTTCTAGGACGTCAAAGCAGTATTTATTATAATTACTCATCATCTCATCTTTTCAGAACACATCGACTCATCTTGATTTACAGGATTTATCTCAATCAACCAAATATTTGATTAGTGGGAGGGACGGGTGCATCTTCTTTTTGTTAAATTTATTTTTTAAAGTCTGTATATTTTATTGGATCGGAGAGACAGGATTTTAGGCCAATTTAGGTGCTTATCAGTGACTATGCCACTTTTTCAATCTGTATCCAGGATGTGTGTAAAGGATTAACATATCGTGAGACATCTGGCCATTCTTTACACTGTGCACACAACACTTGTGCTGACAGACTGCATGTGAACAGTCTGTCAGCACAACTTTCTTCTTCTTCTTCTTCAAATATGTATTTTTGGATAGCAACCAACTGAAAGGACGCGTACACCGCCACCTACTGTTCTGGAGTGTGAATTCATTGCACTTTGTGACACATAAAGGGAAAAGGGAAGACAAATGTCCCCAACGATTAACCCTACACCCATTAAAACCTCACCACTGTACCAACTAACCCTACACCCATTAAAACCTCACCACTGTACCAACTAACCCTACACCCATTAAAACCTCACCACTGTACCAACTAACCCTACAGCCATTAAAACCTCACCACTATACCAACTAACCCTACACCCATTAAAACCTCACCACTGTACCAACTAACCCTACACCCATTAAAACCTCACCACTATTCCACTACTTGGCCCAATCGGATTCTACTCCAAGCTGGCAGACTGGGAGGACGGAACACTATTGTTCAACACACCTTGTAACTAATGCAGTAAAATCTCGTAGACCCAAGTACGTCTACGCAGCTGCCACCACATCTATTTTCTGTGATTTACGTTCCATTTCTGCGGTATAGTTCATAACCAACACTTCTGATCTCCAGCACCATGGGTACCCCTACAAACAGTGGCAGCTTCTGAGGTGAGAACGGCTCATAATAATGGCCGGAACGGAGCAAATGGAATGGCATCCATCACCTGGAAACCATGGAAACCATGTGTTTGATGTATGTGATTCCATTCCACTGATTCCGCTCCAGCCATTACCACGAGCCTGTTCTCCCCAATTGTCACGCCCTGACCATAGAGAGCTGTTTATTCTCTATGTTGGTTAGGTCGGGGTGTGATTAAGGGTGGGTTATCTAGGGCAATTATATATCTATGTTGGCCTGGTATGGTTCCCAATCAGAGGCAGCTGTTTATCGTTGTCTCTGATTGGGGATCATATTTAGGTAGCCATTTCCCCATTGTGATTTGTGGGATCTTGACTATGTATAGGTGCCTGTGAGCACTATGTTAGCGGCACGTTTCGGTTTGCTATTTGTTGTTTTGTTTTGCTGAGAGTTTCACCTAGTAATAAAAAGATGTGGAACCCAGATCACGCTGCGCTTCGGTCCAGTTATTATGATGAACGTGACACCAATGAAGGTGCCACCAACCTCCTGTGCCCTACAGTTAACACCCCCCCCCCCCCCCCCCCCCCACTAGACATTCCTTTGTCTCATGCCCTACTGCACACTTCTCACATCTAGGAATTTCCCTCCTACACTTAGCTGCAACATGACAATAAGCTTGGCACCTAAAACACCGTAATGAGCTCGGGACAAAATCTCTGCAAGCACTAAAGATCTACAAGTATTTATGCAATTTCTCCTTCCTGTTATTGATAAACATGACCCTATTAAGAAACGGACTGTTAGATCTGCCAAGGTGCCATGGATTGATGAGGAACTAAAAAAAGCTGTATGGTTGAGAGAGATGACGCAAAAGGAGTGGCTAATAAATCTGTCTGCACATCTGATTGGCAAACCTACTGTAAATTGAGAAATGATGTGACTAAACTGAACAAAAATAAGAAGAAACTGTATTATGAATCTAAGATAAATGATATAAAATATGATGGTAAAAATGCTTTGGAGAAGCTTTTTATTAACTCGCTATATAAGGGGTTCCGGGTCCGCCAAGAGAACCACACAGCACCACCGGGTGAGAGCGAAGGAGACACCGACAGAGACACACAGCACCACCGGGTGAGAGCGAAGGAGACACCGACAGAGACACACAGCACCACCGGGTGAGAGCGAAGGAGACACACAGCACCACCGGATGAGAGCGAAGGAGACACCGACAGAGACACACAGAGACTCACCCAACCCTCACCAGACTACTGATCCACACCTGCAGCCAGGCTATCACTTTCAAGGCTCTTTCTCTTGGACTCCTCTTTCCTCTCTCTCTCCATCTGTAATTCATCTGAAATTATGGGCAGAAAGACTAATTCAAAACCATCATTTATTGAATCAGATGACTCATTCATCACCAACCCCTTTGATGTGTCCAATTATTTCAACAATGACTATATTGACAAAGTGTGCAAAATCAGGCATGAAATGTCCAACAATTTTTATTTATTTTACCTTTAATTAACCAGGCAAGTCAGTTAAGAACAAATTCTTATTTTCAATGACGGCCTAGGAACAGTGGGTTAACTGCCTGTTCAGGGGCAGAACAACAGATTTGTACCTTGTCAGCTCGGGGGTTTGAACTTGCAACCTTCTGGTTACTAGTCCAACGCTCTAACCACTAGGCTACCCTGCCTAATTATGTAAGAAAATCAATGTCAATGCACAGTAATACTGTATACAGAGCCACGATAGCATGGAACTCCCTCCCATCTCAAATCACTCAAACAACAGCAACATTAGCTTTAAAAACAACTGATAAAACAGCACAATGCCTCTGACCTAAATAGCTGTAGCATCTCCCTCCCTCACATCGGATGTTTGGGTTAAAGTTCAAGATAAGGTGTTGCCTTGGCAACGGGATATATCAAGGGGCCTGCTCAGAGAAAGCATTCGTAAGCAAAGCCTCCATAGAGTAAGAAGATATTGCTCCATATGATATAATAGTGTGGTCCTCTTACTGATGTTAATCATTAGAGCAACGTGTTATTGAAGTGTATGAAGGTTTATTCTTATTTTGTGTGTGACTGGTGGATGCTTCTGGAGAGTGTGGTGTGGGAAATAAAAATGGAAATGCAAAACAACTCCATAAGAGAACCGGACGAAATTCCATATCAAGGGGACTTTTTTCATGCTATGAATAAGTCCAAAGGCCACACACTATGCCTTAGCTAAACCTTGACACTATGCCTTAGCTAAACCTTTACACTATACCTTAGCTAAACCGTTACACTATACCTTAGCTAAACCTTTACACTATGCCTTAGCTAAACCGTTACACTATACCTTATCTAAACCTTTACACTATACCTTATCTAAACCTTTACACTATATCTTATCTAAACCTTTACACTATACCTTATCTAAACCTTTACACTATACCTTAGCTAACCCTTTACGTGGCAATAGACTGCAAACCTTTACACTATACCTTAGCAAACCCTTTACGTGGCAATAGACTGTAAACCGTTACACTAGCTAACTCTTTACGGATGGTATATTGTAATTCAGAAAATGTTTGGTTCAGTTCATTTCTATACAGTAGACAAGACAAAGGACGTAAGTGAAGCCCATCTGATGATAATGATGACTCTGTCCAATTTATGTACGTTTTGCCTAAAATCTGTTGGCCCTTGCAGCCATGTGTTTCTCCACCTGTGTGTGTTTGTTATTTTGTATTTGAGATCACTGAATGCAATGATCTAGCAGAAAGGGTATTGTTGAACTCGTCCCCCTTGTTTTCAGGAACATGGAGTTAGCAGCCTTGTTGTTATGGTGGATGGCGATTCACCTGGCACGAAGTTTCCAAGATCATCCCCCATACGCAATCAACACTGATCCGCTACAGTAGGGAGTTTCTTCCCCAAATGGAATCATCTCCCAAATGCAAATCCTCCCTCAGATCTAATCAACCTCGATGTGCTTTGATCATAATGAAGTTGAAAGGATTATATGAGCAGGCTACACTGTAAGGTGAGGAAGAGGTAGCCTAGTGGTTAGAGCGTTGGGCCTGTAACTGAAAAGTTGCTGGGATCGAATCCTTGAGGGGACAAAGTAAAAATCTGTTGTTCTCCCCCTGAACAGGGCAGTTAACCCACTGTTCCCCGGTAGGCTGAGGAGTGGAGTCCGGGAAGACGCTTCAGCATTTTCCTACCCATTCCCCGTTTCTTCGTAACAGAAACTGATGAAGCACAAGCCCATGTTCGTTTCCAACAGGAATTCAGAGATGTCTCCGTGAGAGCCAAAATACAGGCATGGTTTAAGAGTAGGGACTTGGACGCTGAGCTTATGATTGACGGTTTTGAGGCACCTATATGCTTGAACTGAGATGACGAGGTTACTGGTGGAGTATGTGTCTATGTGAATGGTGCAAAACTCCACCGGTTAGGTAAAGACTTTGCACTAGGTAAAGACTTTGTACGAAGGATGTTGAACTGTTATCTGTGTCATTGTGCCCCCACTATCTACCTTGTAAATTTCCTCAAGTATTTGTCACTGTGTTTACGGCCATTTGCATTAGTTAGGGGTGTACTCACTTTTGTTGCTAGCGGTTTAGACATTAATGGCTGTGTGTTGAGTTATTTTGAGGGGACAGCAAATTTACACTGTTATACAAGCTGTACACTCACTACTTTACATTGTAGCAAAGTGTCAATTCTTCAGTGTTGCCACATGAAAAGATATACTCAAATATTTACATAAATGTGAGGGTTGTACTCATTTGTGTGATATACTGTATACTCGGGACCGATATGGAGATGGTTTCAAAACTTGTTCCGCGCCTACACACACATCCCTGATGAGCTGAAATGGTCAAATCATACAGACACCGTGGTGAAGAAGGCACAGCAGCGACTCTTCAACCTCAGGAAGCTGAAGAAATGTGTGCTATCCCCGACAGCCCTCACAGTGTTTTACAGGAGCACCATTAAAGAGCATACTGTCGGGCTGCATCATGGCCTGGTACAGCAACTCCACCGCCGAGCAAGGCTGTACAGAGGGTGGTACGTTCAGCCGAACGCACCATTGGGTGCTCACTGCCTACCCTCCAGGACACCTACAACACAGAGGTGTTGCAGAAATACCAATAAGATCACCAAGAAGCTCAGCCAACTGAGCCACGTCCTGTTCTCCCCACTTCCATCACTCAGACACAGAATTCTAGTATCATCGCAAAAACTCTCCGACTTATCAATAGCTTCTACCCCCCCAGATCATCAGGCTTCTGAATAGCCACTAGGCAGCTACCTGGTCCTTGTGCCCATCTCCTTCTCCCCCCTCCCCACACACACAGATACTTACCCTGCACCACCCCCACAACGAACATTTATCATGGCTACAGTTGTACATTTGCATATATATATTTTTTAAATGTTATATATTTATTATGATCTCATTGACTGCACTGTTGGAGCTCGGAGCATAAGAATGTAACTGTGACCTGTGATTTCATCTGTGCATGTGACCACTAAACTCATCTAATCTAATCTAAAAATTAAAAAAAATAAAAAACACTATCATCAAGGTCCAGGTGGTAGGCACTGTCGACAACCTTGGCACAGCGACTGATAATATATTGAACTTTGAGTGTAACACTGACATATTGTGTAAGAAGTTACCAGCAACACCCTTCTTTCTGGTCTCCAGAAACCGGCAAAATTCCAGGTAGACAGGACCTTGATGACTCTGTTTTACATGTCCTACATAGAGTCTGTCTTAACAGTCTCTTTGATGTGTTGGTATGGCAACCTTTGTGTCGAAGCTAAAAAAAAATGTACTAGCTAGAACAGTGAACGTGGTCAGTAAAGATCACGGGAGTCCAGCAGAGTAGACTGTACAACAAATGAGTGGTGAGGAGAGGTAGAATCCATCCTGTCTGACCTGTACAACAGACGAGTGGTGAGGAGAGGTAGAATCCATCCTGTCTGACCTGTACAACAGACGAGTGGTGAGGAGAGGTAGAATCCATCCTGTCTGACCTGTACAACAGACGAGTGGTGAGGAGAGGTAGAATCCATCCTGTCTGACCTGTTACAACAGACGAGTGGTGAGGAGAGGTAGAATCCATCCTGTCTGACCTGTACAACAGACGAGTGGTGAGGGGAGGTAGAATCCATCCTGTCTGACCTGTACAACAGACGAGTGGTGAGGAGAGGTAGAATCCATCCTGTCTGACCTGTACAACAGACGAGTGGTGAGGAGAGGTAGAATCCATCCTGTCTGACTATACCCACTGTCACACTCTGACCATTATTTGCGTTGTTTGTTTCTATGTTTTGTTTGGTCAGGGTGTGATATGAGTGGGCATTCTATGTTGCATGTCTAGTTAGTCTGTTTCTATGTGTTTTGGCCTGATATGGTTCTCAATCAGTGGCAGGTGTTTGTCGTTGTCTCTGATTGGGAACCATATTTAGGTAGCCTGTTTTGTATTGTGGTTCGTGGGTTATTGTCTATGTGATGCTGCATCGTGTGTGTGTGTGTGTGTGTGTGTGTGTGTGTGTGTGTGTGTGTGTGTGTGTGTGTGTGTGTGTGTGTGTGTGTGTGTGTGTGTGTGTGTGTGTGTGTGTGTGTGTGTGTGTGTGTGTGTGTGTGTGTGTGTGTGTGTGTGTGTGTGTGTGTGTGTGTGTGTGTTTGGTGTACGTCGTGTTTTTTTCGTCTTATTAAAAGGATGTATTCACACCACGCTGCGCTTTGGTCTCCTCAATACGACGATCGTGACATCCACCCTCTACACCAGGGATGGGCAACTTTGATAGTTGGGGCCACCTCATCACGAGGGGCCATAGTTGCTTGTGGGTTGAAATTCCACATTGTGTATTCTACTTATTTAACTTGCAACAGTAAGTTGAGAACCGACTTAAAGTTTTTATTTTTTTCGTAGGGGGGCCATGACTTCCAGGTCCTACCATCTGGCTCCCGGTTTAGATTCCCCACTGTTAAGACTAACAGGCACAAGCTTTTAAATACAGGGAAGAGAAGGAGGTAGGTTAGGGGTGATGATGATGATGGTAATATGTTGTTGTTGACGATTATGACGTTAATGGTTTTTATTTTATTTAAAAAATAAATAAAAATCCGGGAACATTTATGATATGTTGTTTACGAGATGATGTAAGAATACACAGAGCACCTGAATTATTAGGTAACTATGGCTTGCTGTACTTCAGTGCTGCTGCTAATGTCAATCACTGGTAGGTCTACTGTATCTAGTAGTATTGATGTCTGTCAGCCCTATGACTTAGGTGTATTAGCTAGATCATTGTATTTACTATAGCTGTGTCTCATTGTGAGCCGTGTGGATTTTAAACATGTTCAATGTTTAAAAAAATAATTATTATGCTCCTTTTGCTGCAAAACCTGAGACCATAAAGTTGAAACTTGAATTATGTAGCTACAGTGAAGGATTTACATTAAAACTTGAACGGGAGAAAACTTCAACGCGGTTTGCTGAAGTTAAGGATTAAACTGAAGCCTTAGTGGGGGAGTAAACTCCACCTGCGTGGTACGGGTGCTAGGATGAAAACTGTGGTTGAAGCCTTAGCGTGGGAGTAAACTCCACCTGCGTGGTACGGGTGCTAGGATGAAAGCTGTGGTTGAAGCCTTAGTGTGGAGGAATTGTTGCATTTCCATTGTCATTTTTGTTACGCTTGCTGCATTCAGTAGCATCTATGAAATACATTATTATGAACAGTATTGACGTCAAACGGGACAACCAAGGACACAGGTGGTTCCTAATGTGGTGAGATTCTCACGGGTGGTTCCTAATGTGGTGAGATTCTCACGGGTGGTTCCTAATGTGGTGAGATTCTCACGGGTGGTTCCTAATGTGGTGAGATTCTCACGGGTGGTTCCTAATGTGGTGAGATTCTCACGGGTGGTTCCTAATGTGGTGAGATTCTCACGGGTGGTTCCTAATGTGGTGAGATTCTCACGGGTGGTTCCTAATGTGGTGAGATTATCACGGGTGGTTCCTAATGTGGTGAGATTATCACGGGTGGTTCCTAATGTGGTGAGATTCTCACGGGTGGTTCCTAATGTGGTGAGATTCTCACGGGTGGTTCCTAATGTGGTGAGATTCTCACTTGTGGTTCCTAATGTGGTGAGATTCTCACAGGTGGTTCCTAATGTGGTGAGATTCTCATGGGTGGTTCCTAATGTGGTGAGATTCTCACGGGTGGTTCCTAATGTGGTGAGATTCTCACGGGTGGTTCCTAATGTGGTGAGATTCTCACGGGTGGTTCCTAATGTGGTGAGATTCTCACGGGTGGTTCCTAATGTGGTGAGATTCTCACGGGTGGTTCCTAATGTGGTGAGATTCTCACAGGTGGTTCCTAATGTGGTGAGATTCTCACGGGTGGTTCCTAATGTGGTGAGATTCTCACGGGTGGTTCCTAATGTGGTGAGATTCTCACGGGTGGTTCCTAATGTGGTGAGATTATCACGGGTGGTTCCTAATGTGGTGAGATTCTCACGGGTGGTTCCTAATGTGGTGAGATTCTCACGGGTGGTTCCTAATGTGGTGAGATTCTCACGGGTGGTTCCTAATGTGGTGAGATTCTCACGGGTGGTTCCTAATGTGGTGAGATTCTCACGGGTGGTTCCTAATGTGGTGAGATTATCACGGGTGGTTCCTAATGTGGTGAGATTCTCACGGGTGGTTCCTAATGTGGTGAGATTCTCACAGGTGGTTCCTAATGTGGTGAGATTCTCACGGGTGGTTCCTAATGTGGTGAGATTCTCACGGGTGGTTCCTAATGTGGTGAGATTCTCACGGGTGGTTCCTAATGTGGTGAGATTCTCACGGGTGGTTCCTAATGTGGTGAGATTATCATGGGTGTAAACAGAACAGCTGGTTGTGAGAGATTAGCATCAGAACCTGCGATTGTAGATGTTATTAAGAGTACACATTGCATGAATTGCTAAGGCATAAGAATATGAGAATAGTCTATTCTTATTTGAAATATATGTAGTTCTGTGCCTGTCTTAATGTTCTGTATTATTTTAGTTTGTTCTGTCCTTCTCCATCTCTTCAAAGACTCAATCATAGACACTCTTACTGACAGTTGTAGCTGTTTCGTGTGATATATAGTTGTCTCTATGATAAGAGAATTATGTACTCCAGGTACATCACCCAATTAAATTATATTACTCTCAGTCTGCAAACCAGAATGTGTAAGATCCTGGTCGAATGAAACAGACGGAGGCTCAGCTGAATGGTCAAAAAGGTTTATTCGCGGAACGTTCTGAAGTCAAGAATACAAAACAATTCATTTTATACTGACTTCTCATGCACACACATACACACAAACATACACATACACACATGTCCTGCTACACACACTGTTCGTCTCACTTCCAAGCCGACAGAGATAGTGACCTTGTCCATGAGACATACTCCCCGTTCTCTCCCAAATCTCTAGTCAGGTCAGCACCAAGCTCAGACAGTCTGTGTTTAAAATACCATAAAGACATATTGTTTTACCCTAATTCTGACTAGGACTACACATTTATTGATTATGATTTTATACATTCTAATCAATTCCATACAATTATATGTTTCAGGGCGGAATATTCTAATCATTCAATTAACAGACAGTCCTCACCTATCACTCTACCCTTCGCGTGATGTATTGTTGTCTCTACCTTCTTGCCCTTTGTGCTGTTGTCTTGTGCCCAATAATGTTTGTACCATGTTTTGTGCTGCTACCGTGTTGTGCTGCTGCCATGTTGTGTTTCTACCATGTTGTTGTCACGTTGTGTCGCTAACACGCTGTGTTTTCATGTGTTGCTGCCATGCTATGTTGTTGTCTTATAGGTCTCTCTTTATGTAGTGTTGTGGTGTCTCTCTTGTCGTGATGTGTGCTTTGTCCTATATTTTTATTTTTGTTCTTTTTAATCCTAGCCCTCATCTCCACAGGAGGCTTTTTTGGTAGGCCATCATTGTAAATACGAATTTGTTCTTAACTGACTTGCCTAATTAAATAAAGGTTAAAATATGTAATATGTCATGTTTTATGTTTTGTACGAACCCCAGGAAGACCCCTAACAAAATACTACATACTAAAGCATCAAGGGGGCTGTTCTTTCTTCTTCTTGAGACAACGTGTAGACAAGCACTTAGCCGATGTGTCAGGGGTGGGGCCCTGGAGTGCATCCAAGCGTTCTGATTGGTTGAAATTTGTGGATGATTGACAGACCTGAAGGGCTTTTTTTAACCAATTGCAGATATGCCAGGGGTCTATTGAAATAATCCCATTGGACTAGAGACCCTCGAATGATCGGCTTGGTATTGTATAGTGAACGAGCCGGTGAATGACTGATTGAGCTATAGGGCGTTATGGAACGAGAGATAAGCCTACCTTTAATGGCCGACTGATGATTTGATTGGATAAATGACGAGACTGGTGATCAGAATGAAGTTCATGTGTTTTATGAATAAGAAGGAACGAGAAGTCAAGAACGTGAGGATTGGACATCTGGGAATATTGGTGAGTGCGTCTATTCTATTCATTCTGTATTCGAATCATCATTGTATAATTGCGTTCTATTGTTGATAGTAATATAGCCCGATTTAATGTAATGTAATCTAGGTATTTATTTTAGGGCTGACACACCAATAGACTACTCGATTTTATAATTTGATAGTCTACATGTCTATCATTATATACAGACATTAAAATTAAACACTCAATGGTTTGTACTGTGGCATATAAAACTCGGCAAACATGTGCGGAACGGAAGAGGAGTCCATACCCAAACAATGGCGCATCTCCGTATTCTTTATTATTTATTGATGAGTACATTTCAATGCTCTTTGTCTCTATTCTAATAAAGTGTTACAAATAAACATCGCGGTACATTGCATCGATGCTTAACATATTCGAATAGAAACTCCACACAGAATGCTCAGATATTAGTCATTCGATATTTTCACCAAATTTAATTGAGAACATCTCTCTACCCTCTGGCAGAAGAATCGCAGGTTAGCGTTTTTTGTTTTGTTGTTGTCATGACTCATGTTCTGGAGGCAGCTCTGCAGGATGGTCACTAGCTGGCACAGCACAAAGGCATCAAATATAACCCTAACCTTAACCACATTGAGAATCCTAACCTTAAATTAAGACCAAAAAGTGCATTTTTGTTTTCATTATTTTTTACAATATAGCCTATTTTCACTTACTTAGCAGCTGGCCCATCAAGCAGAAATCTCCCAGTTCTGCCTCTAGGACAAGACTCATCCCAATAAACATCAAACTGTAGAAGAGTCACACCATTTCACCACGTAGGTGTGACTTGACTCAGACAGCATGATCTGATTCTGATTGCATTCCCTGACTTCCTCTCTGTACGTTGCATTTGACTGGTCCTCAGTGTGTTTCAGTTGGACGGACTGGACAGAGCGCAGCCGACACAGCGACAGTGTGAGTGGAGCAGAGAGAACCGAGGATGGGGGGCGGAGGTCAGCAGACGGAGTCAAGCGAGCCGGTCAAGGGTGACGGGGTTGGGCCTGATGGAGGGCGAGGTGGCAGTGCAGTCTACACCTGGGAAGAGGTTCAGAGGCACTGCCACAGAAGCGACCAGTGGTTGGTCATTGACAGGAAGGTCTATAATATTACCCAGTGGGCGAAGAGACACCCGGGGGGCATCAGGGTCATCAGTCACTTTGCTGGAGAAGATGCCACGGTCAGTAGCCTAACTATGGAAGTTGTTGGTGAAATGTTCTCAAGTTATTCTAGTGTGACTGTTGATCTTCATCCAGGCCTATGCACATGTTTGTAATGTTGTACTTTTAGACACGTTTAGTAGCCTGTCATTGTATGACATGTCCAGGGCCGGATTAAGAAATCACAGCTCTGACTGACAAGAGATCAATCTGATCTTGAATTCAAACAAACAATAGCCCAGGCCAATGAAGCAACACAGATTGTACAATATTTGGAGGATACTGTGTATATATATATATATATATCAGTTGAAGTTGGACGTTTACATACACCTTAGCCAAATACATTTAAACTAATTTTTTCACAATTCCTGACATTTAATCTGAGTAAAAAAAATCCCAGTTTTAGGTCAGTTAGGATCACCACTTTATCTTAATTTATTTGAAATGTCAGAACAATAGAGTGAATGATTTATTTCAGCTATTATTTCTTTCATCACATTCCCAGTGGGTCAGAAATACACTCAATTAGTATTTGGTAGCATTGCCTTTAAATTGTTTAACTTGGGTCAAATGTTTTAGGTAGCCTTCCACAAGCTTCCCACAATAAATTGTGTGAATTTTGGCCCATTCCTCCTGGCAGAGCTGGTGTAACTGAGTCAGGTTTATAGGCCTCCTTGCTTGCACACGCTTTTTCAGTTCTGCCCACACATTTTCAATAGGATTGATGTCAGGGCTTTGTGATGGCCACTCCAATACCGCACCTGCTCGCCTGTTCAGCATCACTACTCTGGACGACTCTGACTTAGAATACGTGGACAACTACAAATACCTAGGTGTCTGGTTAGACTGTAAACTCTCCTTCCAGACTCACACTAAGCATCTCCAATCCAAAATTAAATCTAGAATCGGCTTCCTATATCGTAACAAAGCATCCTTCACTCATGCTGCCAAACATACCCTCGTAAAACTGACCATCCTACCGATCCTCGACTTCGGTGATGTCATCTATAAAATAGCCTCCAACACTCTACTCAACAAACTGGATGCAGTCTATCACAGTGCCATCTGTTTTGTCACCAAAGCCCCATACACTACCCACCACTGCGACCTGTACGCTTTCGTTGGCTGGCCCTCGCTTCATACTCATCGCCAAACCCACTGGCTACAGGTTATCTACAAGTCTCTGCTAGGTAAAGCCCCGCCTTATCTCAGCTCACTGGTCACCATAGCATCACCCACTCGTAGCACGCGCTTCAGCAGGTACAGTGCCTTGCGAAAGTATTCGGCCCCCTTGAACTTTGCGACCTTTTGCCACATTTCAGGCTTCAAACATAAAGATATAAAATTGTATTTTTTTGTGAAGAATCAACATCAAGTGGGACACAATCATGAAGTGGAATGACATTTATTGGATATTTCAAACTTTTTTAACAAATCAAAAACTGAAAAATTGGGCGTGCAAAATTATTCAGCCCCCTTAAGTTAATACTTTGTAGCACCACCTTTTGCTGCGATTACAGCTGTAAGTCGCTTGGGGTATGTCTCTATTAGTTTTGCACATCGAGAGACTGAAATTTTTTCCCATTCCTCCTTGCAAAACAGCTCGAGCTCAGTGAGGTTGGATGGAGAGCATTTGTGAACAGCAGTTTTCAGTTCTTTCCACAGATTCTCGATTGGATTCAGGTCTGGACTTTGACTTGGCCATTCTAACACCTGGATATGTTTATTTTTTAACCATTCCATTGTAGATTTTGCTTTATGTTTTGGATCATTGTCTTGTTGGAAGACAAATCTCCGTCCCAGTCTCAGGTCTTTTGCAGACTCCATCAGGTTTTCTTCCAGAATGGTCCTGTATTTGGCTCCATCCATCTTCCCATCAATTTTAACCATCTTCCCTGTCCCTGCTGAAGAAAAGCAGGCCCAAACCATGATGCTGCCACCACCATGTTTGACAGTGGGGATGGTGTGTTCAGGGTGATGAGCTGTGTTGCTTTTACGCCAAACATAACGTTTTGCATTGTTGCCAAAAAGTTCAATTTTGGTTTCATCTGACCAGAGCACCTTCTTCCACATGTTTGGTGTGTCTCCCAGGTGGCTTGTGGCAAACTTTAAACAACACTTTTTATGGATATCTTCAAGAAATGGCTTTCTTCTTGCCACTCTTCCATAAAGGCCAGATTTGTGCAATATACGACTGATTGTTGTCCTATGGACAGAGTCTCCCACCTCAGCTGTAGATCTCTGCAGTTCATCCAGAGTGATCATGGGCCTCTTGGCTGCATCTCTGATCAGTCTTCTGCTTGTATGAGCTGAAAGTTCAGAGGGACAGCCAGGTCTTGGTAGATTTGCAGTGGTCTGATACTCCTTCCATTTCAATATTATCGCTTGCACAGTGCGCCTTGGGATGTTGAAAGCTTGGGAAATCTTTTTGTATCCAAATCCGGCTTTAAACTTCTTCACAACAGTATCTCGGACCTGCCTGGTGTGTTCTTTGTTCTTCATGATGCTCTCTGCGCTTTTAACGGACCTCTGAGACTATTACAGTGCAGGTGCATTTATACGGAGACTTGATTACACACAGATAGATTGTATTTATCATCATTAGTCATTTAGGTCAACATTGGATCATTCAGAGATCCTCACTGAACTTCTGGAGAGAGTTTGCTGCACTGAAAGTAAAGGGGCTGAATAATTTTGCACGCCCAATCTTTCAGTTTTTGATTTGTTAAAAAAGTTTGAAATATCCAATAAATGTCGTTCCACTTCATGATTGTGTCCCACTTGTTGTTGATTCTTCCCAAAAAAATACAGTTTTATATCTTTATGTTTGAAGCCTGAAATGTGGCAAAAGGTCGCAAAGTTCAAGGGGGCCGAATACTTTCGCAAGGCACTGTATATCTCACTGGTCACCCCCAAAGCCAATTCCTCCTTTGGTCGTCTTTCCTTCCAGTTCTCTGCTGCCAATGACTGGAACGAACTGCAAAAATCTCTGAAGCTGGGGACTCATATCTCCCTCACTAACTTTAAGCACCAGCTGTCAGAGCAGCTCACAGATCACTGCACCTGTACATAGCGCATCTGTAAACAGCCCATCTATCTACCTCATCCACATACTGTATTTAGTTATTTATTTATCTTGCTCCTTTGCACCCCAGTATCTCTACTTGCACATTCATCTTCTGCCCATCTACCATTCCAGTGTTTAATTGCTATATTGTAATTACTTCGCCAACATGGCCTATTTATTGCCTTAACCTCCTTATTTGACCTCATTTGCACTCACTGTATATAGACTTTTAGTTTTATTTTGTTCTACTGTATTATTGACTGTATGTTTTGTTTATTCCATGTGTAACTCTGTGTTGTCTGCTCACACTGCTTTGCTTTATCTTGGCCAGGTCGCAGTTGCAAATGAGAACTTGTTCTCAACTAGTCTACCTAGTTAAATAAAGGTGAAATAAATTTAAAAAAACAGTCTAACAGAAGCTTCTAAAGCCATGACAGCATTTTCTGGAATTTTCCAAGCTGTTTAAAGGCACAGTCATCCTCTGACCCACTGCAATTGTGATACAGTGAATTATAATGAAATAATCTGTCTGTAAACAATTGTTGGAAAAATGACTTGTGTCGTGCATAACATAGATGTTCTAACCGACCTACCAAAACTATAGTTTATTTACAAGAAATTTGTGGAGTGGTTGAAAAACAAGTTTTAATGACTCCAATTTAAGTGTATGTAAACTTCCTACCTCAACTGTGTATATATATACATGGTGGGGCAAAAAAGTATTTAGTCAGCCCCCATTTGTGCAAGTTCTCCCACTTAAAAAGATGAGAGGCCTGTAATTTTCATCATAGGTACACTTCAACTATGACAGACAAAATGAGAAAAAAAATCCAGAAAATCACATTGTAGGATTTTTTATGAATTTATTTGCAAATTATGGTGGAAAATAAGTATTTGGTCAATAACAAAAATGTATCTCAATACTTTGTTATATACCCTTTGTTAATATATATACCAAGTAAAATGTCCAGTGGCACACTGACTCGCCTAATGATGAAGATGAAGCCATAGGTTACTCACGGTGATGGCCGTGACAACAAGCGCGTGCTTGTTGTCGCAGTAGCCTATCTCAAGATGAGCTATGAAAAACAGTGGTGATGTGAGAAAAAACAAACATTGTGTCTATTAGTTCTTCAGACTGTCTAGTCTTCTGTTTTTCAGTGAGAGCCATTTGCTTCCCCCCCCCCCCCCCCCCCCCCCCCGCGATTGTATTTTGAAATTGGCAAAAAACGCAAACTGATAGCTGCAACCAATCATAGAAATATAATCCATAGATGGCAGTTTCTGGTCAAGTCATGACTGGCATCCATTGCTAGTGTAGCCATGAGTTTAACTGTCAAATTGCCAGGGTAAGAGGTTCTAAGACCACTTCTATGGATTATATGTCTATGGCCCCAACAAGCTGTATATATGGTGCACATGCTGCCAAACCAGACTGTAGGCAACTGCCAAAATAAAGGAAACACTTGCATTAACGAGGGATGCAAAGTATATGTTATGATGTGGGATGCATTTTCCTGGCATGGTTTAGGTCCACTTGTAGAAGCAATGCCAAGGCGCATTGAAGCTGTTCTGGCAGCTCGTGGTGGCCCAACTCACTTTAAGAGACTTTATGTTGGTGTTTCCTTTATTTTGGCAGTTATCTTTATGTGCTTGTGATAAAACTTAATTAATCCACAGTTATTTTTAATAAACTGTTGATCCCCTGTGGCGAAATGATGCTCTCTGGTATATTTTGAAATTTGAGAGATTTGATTGGATAAAAAATTATGTGGGCCCCTGACAATTGGCCAGCCACATTTATTAAGCTGTTTTTATTTGTATTTTTTCTTAATCAGTTATCCAATCAATGCAGGGCCTCACAAGTTACTCACGTGGGCCCTCTACCTTCTCTCCTTCCACCATCTGACGATTAGCAGAGTAGCAGCAGGTTGTCTACACTCAAATCCTCCTGTGGTTGCAGGTTGCAGTGAAGAAAAGACTACAGATATAATATACTATATATATATATATATATATATTCTTTTTTTCCTCTTTGGGTCCCCCACTATGGGCCTGGGCACAGGGGCTTCAGCCCCAGTAAACCCCTGTTAGTAGATTGTACATTGTGACTGTGTTACATATTAGACTTGTTGTTAGGGGATTGTACATTGTGACTGTGTTACATATTAGACTTGTTGTTAGGGGATTGTACATTGTTGAATCCTAAAATCGTGATCACTTCTTAACTAATCTCACAGTAATTGTTTTAAATATTTGTTTTATTACCTGAGAGACATAAGAAGGACATGTGTATGTATTTATATTAAGCAATATAGATTAATCTATATCTCTGATTTATAGGAAGCATTTGTCGCATTCCATCCCGATCCTAATTTTGTCAGGAAGTTTCTGAAGCCGTTGCTGATTGGAGAGCTGGCACCGACAGAGCCCAGCCAGGACCATGGGAAAAACGTGAGGAGGCCCATCTTTATCTCTCTCCCTCTACAACATCACACCCATAACATACATCGTTGTAGGCTACATAATGAAACATAATGTGAAGCCTACAGAATCTCTCCCTCTGACACAGCATCACGCCCACTCTAACATACTGTAGGTTTAGGTAGGGACGCGGGGACCAATGTGAGGCCTGTCTTTTTCTGGCTGATAGGGAATTACATGCTTCTCGGACTGAATGCTGTGCAGAATGATACTTTCTACAATGTGTCAGAGTGTGGTAAGAGCAGGTGTGATGTGGATGGAGATATTTAGACAAGAAATGTAGTCTGTCATCTACTATAACTAGGGCACATTATACCACCCTGTCTATGTGCCCAGATGCCCCAATAACTAGATCACATTATACCAGCCTGTCTATATGCCCCTATAACTAGATCACATTATACCAGCCTCTCTATATGCCCCTATAACTAGATCACATTATACCAGCCTCTCTATATGCCCCTATAACTAGATCACATTATACCAGCCTGTCTATATGCCCAGATGCCCCTATAACTAGATCACATTATACCAGCCTCTCTATATGCCCCTATAACTAGATCACATTATACCAGCCTGTCTATATGCCCAGATGCCCCTATAACTAGATCACATTATACCAGCCTGTCTATATGCCCAGATGCCCCTATAACTAGATCACATTATACCAGCCTCTCTATATGCCCCTATAACTAGATCACATTATACCAGCCTGTCTATATGCCCAGATGCCCCTATAACTAGATCACATTATACCAGCCTCTCTATATGCCCAGATATCCCACTGCCTGCTGTATGTTTACCTATTCAGGAGTCTTACATCTTTCTGTTACTCCTATTTCCTTACTCATCATTTCTTCTTCTTCTCTTCAGGTTTCTCTTCTCAATGTACACTGTCCTCATCCCCCTCCTGTCCTCCTCCTCCACTCCCTCAATTCATCATCCCTTTCATCATCATTCATCCTCTTGGTTCATCTACTTGGCGCTATCACAGTTTGTCTTTCTGCTATCTCCTCGCCTCCTGAAGTCAAGGACAGATTCATTGAGATAGACTTCATACGTCTGTAATGATTATTGATCACCTCTAATCCATACAGGCAGCACTGGTGCAGGACTTCCAGGCCCTGCGTGACCGTGTGGAGAAGGAGGGTCTCCTCCGTGCACGCCCCCTCTTCTTCAGCCTCTACCTGGGCCACATCCTGCTACTAGAGGCCCTGGCTTTGGGCCTGCTCTGGGTCTGGGGGACCAGTTGGAGCATCACACTGCTCTGTTCCCTCATGCTGGCCACGTCTCAGGTACCATTACAGTATTATTAGGGAGTACAAGAAGATATTTGACAGGCATAGGGATCTAAGGTTAGGGTTTAGGATTAAGGTTAGAATTAGAGGATTAGGTTCGGGTTAGGATTAAGTTTAGGGGTGGTGAGGTTAGGTTATGGTGAGGGTTTATGTTAGCCATCGGGTTACCAATCCACCTTTCAGACACTGTTCAAAATCTGCCTTTCTTTTTCCCTCTCAGGCCCAAGCTGGCTGGCTGCAGCATGACTACGGCCACCTGTCAGTCTGCAAGAAATCCAGTTGGAATCACGTACTGCACAAGTTTGTCATTGGACACCTAAAGGTAGGCTGCTGGACAATGGTGGGACATTTGACAATACTGTTTCTTTAGGCGGATCTTCTGCTACTCTTTGGATAAGTTAACCGGACACAGTTTAAACCTAGTTCTAGACTGAAAACCATTCTCAATGGATAATCTCCTTTGAAAGTACATTTTACTCCAGGACTAGGTTTAATCTGTGTTCATGGAAACGGTCCTTTTCACTTTCCTACATTCACCAGAGCAGTGTTACATTTCCAAGTTCATTGCTATACATTAGCCTTATTTTGTGTAGTGTCCAACAGGTGTAAGTTACAGTAAGTGTAATTGTGTGTAACAGTAGCTGTGTGTTTCCAGGGTGCCTCTGCTAACTGGTGGAACCATCGTCACTTCCAGCACCACGCTAAGCCCAGCGTGTTTAGTAAAGATCCTGATGTAAACTCACTGCATGTCTTCGTCCTGGGAGACAAACAGCCTGTAGAGGTAGTTATCACGATAATATATTTGTGTATGTGATCCTTGCAGGAACTGAACCAACAACCTTAGTGCTTTATAACCCATCTGACTTCATGTCATATTTGCATAATAATCTAAATATTCATGTTATATTCAAATATCAATGTAATATTGCATTAATTTAATGTAATCATGAAATATCCATGAAATAATCAAATATCCATGTAATAGTTCATTAATTTAATGTAATATTCATGTAATATTCAAATATCCATGCAATAGTTAATTAATTTAATGTAATATTCATGAAATAACCACGTAATAATATCCATGTAATATTCAAATATCCATGCAATAGTTAATTAATTTAATGTAATATTCATGAAATAACCATGTAATAATATCCATGTAACGGTTTGTCTCTGTCTATTGCAGTATGGTATAAAGAAGTTGAAGTACATGCCCTACCATCACCAACACCAGTACTTCTTCCTCAGTAAGTTTCTAAACACATTTCATGGATTTCTGTATAGAATCACATCAACTTCCATTGAACACATAAAAGCAATGTATGTAATACCAATCTTTTCCTTCTGTCTCAGTTGGACCTCCACTACTTATTCCAGTGTATTTCACCATCCAGATATTCCAGACCATGTTTTCACATCGGAACTGGGTGGTGAGATATCATACCAATTAAATGTAGACTTAATCCTCTTCCTTCCTATGATTGAGTGAGAGAGAGTGAGAGTGAGAGTGAGAGTGAGAGAGAGAGTGAGTGAGAGAGTGAGTGAGAGAGTGAGTGAGAGAGTGAGTGAGTGAGAGAGTGAGTGAGAGAGTGAGTGAGAGAGTGAGAGAGAGAGTGAGAGAGAGAGAGAGAGTGAGTGAGAGATCTCTCTCTCTTCGGAAATGTCTAGCTTCCTAATCAACAGTGATAATTGTTGCTTTGCTAGGAACCCCAGATGTGATCATGTCTGTCCGTAATACCAATCTTTGTCTCCTGTGAAGGATCTGGCGTGGTCGATAAGTTACTACCTTCGCTTCTGCTGCTGTTACTATCCCTTCTTTGGTTTCTTTGGCTCAGTAGCATTGATCTGCTTCGTCAGGTAAAGTATGAACTGAGAGGGAGCTCAAAGATTAACTCATTCATACATTGTATTCAAACTATCTACAGTATTAGTAAACACCACAATGCTGTGCTTCCAGTAATAATGAAACGTAATATTGTGGCTGAATAATTATATTGTACTGTATATATAGGTTTTTGGAAAGCCACTGGTTTGTATGGGTGACCCAGATGAATCATCTTCCTATGGATATAGATCATGAGAGACACCAGGACTGGCTCACCATGCAGGTAACATGTCATTACTAGACAACTGGGTCTTGTCTTGGAGAAGGAGGGCTGATTAGGATCAGGTCCCCCCCTGTCCATACATTCCTATTCATTATCATCTTAAAAGATTAAACTGATCCTAGAACAGAACTCCTACACTGAAGCTTAGTGAATACAGGCCCTGGTGTGTTTTTTGGGGTTGTGCCATCTGCATTTGTATTTATTATGGATCCCCATTAGTTCCTGCCAAGGCAGCAGCTACTCTTCCTGGGGTTTATTATGGATCCCCATTAGTTCCTGTCAAGGCAGCAGCTACTCTTCCTGGGGTTTATTATGGATCCCCATTAGTTCCTGCCAAGGAAGCAGCTACTCTTCCTGGGGTTTATAATGGATCCCCATTAGTTCCTGCCAAGGCAGCAGCTACTCTTCCTGGGGTTTATAATGGATCCCCATTAGTTCCTACCAAGGCAGCAGCTACTCTTCCTGGGGTTTATAATGGATCCCCATTAGTTCCTACCAAGGCAGCAGCTACTCTTCCTGGGGTTTATAATGGATCCCCATTAGTTCCTGCCAAGGCAGCAGCTACTCTTCCTGGGGTTTATAATGGATCCCCATTAGTTCCTACCAAGGCAGCAGCTACTCTTCCTGGGGTTTATAATGGATCCCCATTAGTTCCTGCCAAGGCAGCAGCTACTCTTCCTGGGGTTTATTATGGATCCCCATTAGTTCCTACCAAGGCAGCAGCTACTCTTCCTGGGGTTTATTATGGATCCCCATTAGTTCCTGCCAAGGCAGCAGCTACTCTTCCTGGGGTTTATAATGGATCCCCATTAGTTCCTACCAAGGCAGCAGCTACTCTTCCTGGGGTTTATAATGGATCCCCATTAGTTCCTACCAAGGCAGCAGCTACTCTTCCTGGGGTTTATAATGGATCCCCATTAGTTCCTGCCAAGGCAGCAGCTACTCTTCCTGGGGTTTATAATGGATCCCCATTAGTTCCTGCCAAGGCAGCAGCTACTCTTCCTGGGGTTTATAATGGATCCCCATTAGTTCCTACCAAGGCAGCAGCTACTCTTCCTGGGGTTTATTATGGATCCCCATTAGTTCCTACCAAGGCAGCAGCTACTCTTCCTGGGGTTTATTATGGATCCCCATTAGTTCCTACCAAGGCAGCAGCTACTCTTCCTGGGGTTTATCATGGATCCCCATTAGTTCCTACCAAGGCAGCAGCTACTCTTCCTGGGGTTTATTATGGATCCCCATTAGTTCCTGCCAAGGCAGCAGCTACTCTTCCTGGGGTTTATTATGGATCCCCATTAGTTCCTACCAAGGCAGCAGCTACTCTTCCTGGGGTTTATCATGGATCCCCATTAGTTCCTACCAAGGCAGCAGCTACTCTTCCTGGGGTTTATCATGGATCCCCATTAGTTCCTACCAAGGCAGCAGCTACTCTTCCTGGGGTTTATCATGGATCCCCATTAGTTCCTACCAAGGCAGCAGCTACTCTTCCTGGGGTTTATAATGGATCCCCATTAGTTCCTACCAAGGCAGCAGCTACTCTTCCTGGGGTTTATCATGGATCCCCATTAGTTCCTACCAAGGCAGCAGCTACTCTTCCTGGGGTTTATAATGGATCCCCATTAGTTCCTGCCAAGGCAGCAGCTACTCTTCCTGGGGTTTATCATGGATCCCCATTAGTTCCTACCAAGGCAGCAGCTACTCTTCCTGGGGTTTATCATGGATCCCCATTAGTTCCTACCAAGGCAGCAGCTACTCTTCCTGGGGTTTATTATGGATCCCCATTAGTTCCTGCCAAGGCAGCAGCTACTCTTCCTGGGGTTTATCATGGATCCCCATTAGTTCCTGCCAAGGCAGCAGCTACTCTTCCTGGGGTTTATTATGGATCCCCATTAGTTCCTACCAAGGCAGCAGCTACTCTTCCTGGGGTTTATAATGGATCCCCATTAGTTCCTACCAAGGCAGCAGCTACTCTTCCTGGGGTTTATAATGGATCCCCATTAGTTCCTACCAAGGCAGCAGCTACTCTTCCTGGGGTTTATTATGGATCCCCATTAGTTCCTACCAAGGCAGCAGCTACTCTTCCTGGGGTTTATCATGGATCCCCATTAGTTCCTACCAAGGCAGCAGCTACTCTTCCTGGGGTTTATAATGGATCCCCATTAGTTCCTACCAAGGCAGCAGCTACTCTTCCTGGGGTTTATTATGGATCCCCATTAGTTCCTGCCAAGGCAGCAGCTACTCTTCCTGGGGTTTATAATGGATCCCCATTAGTTCCTACCAAGGCAGCAGCTACTCTTCCTGGGGTTTATTATGGATCCCCATTAGCTGCTACCAAGGCAGCAGCTACTCTTCCTGGGGTTTATTATGGATCCCCATTAGTTCCTGCCAAGGCAGCAGCTACTCTACCTGGGGTTTATTATGGATCCCCATTAGTTCCTACCAAGGCAGCAGCTACTCTTCCTGGGGTTTATTATGGATCCCCATTAGTTCCTACCAAGGCAGCAGCTACTCTTCCTGGGGTTTATAATGGATCCCCATTAGTTCCTACCAAGGCAGCAGCTACTCTACCTGGGGTTTATTATGGATCCCCATTAGTTCCTGCCAAGGCAGCAGCTACTCTTCCTGGGGTTTATCATGGATCCCCATTAGTTCCTACCAAGGCAGCAGCTACTCTTCCTGGGGTTTATTATGGATCCCCATTAGTTCCTACCAAGGCAGCAGCTACTCTTCCTGGGGTTTATAATGGATCCCCATTAGTTCCTACCAAGGCAGCAGCTACTCTTCCTGGGGTCCAGCAACATTCATAATAATAATACAGTTATGTACCGTTTCAAATATTAGATGTATTATATTTCATAACTCTTTTTACCCAATACATTTAGTGTGTTCCCTCATGCCACACATACATTCCTATTCATTATAATCTTAAAAGGCTAAACTGATATGGGAACAGTAGTCCTGAGTACAGGTCCAGGAGTGTTTTCTGGGGCTGTGCCTTCTGTAGTTCTCCAGCAGAGGGAGCTGTAACGTCTCTTTCTCTGGTCTTAGTTGAGTGCTACTTGCAACATTGAACAGTCAACCTTCAACGACTGGTTCAGTGGACACCTCAACTTTCAGATTGAACACCAGTAAGTGAAACAAATATCCCACCTTACTGTTGTCTGTCAAACAGTATATACTGTATTTATATGGTCATTTATAAAGTCATTCAGATACTAAAGTAGGTTATAGTTTAGGCAGTATTCAGCTTGATTTGATCTTAAATATAACTTAAGTTGTTTGTACTAATGAATTATGAATAGTGTTGAGGTACAACATTTATACAATCCTACTCAGAAACTGAGGTTTCTCTGAGAAACTCTAATACCCTTTCTCTCTCACCCCCCCCCCCCTCTCTCTGCCTCTCTTTCTCTACCCCCACTCTCTCTCTGCCTCTCTTTCTCTACCCCCACTCTCTCTCTGCCTCTCTTTCTCTACCCCCTCTCTCTCTCTGCCACTTTCTTTCTCTACCCCCACTCTCTCTCTGCCTCTCTTTCTCTGTCTCCCAGTCTGTTTCCTACCATGCCCCGTCATAACTACCACCTGGTGGCTCCTCTGGTTCGTGCTTTGTGTGAGAAACATGGACTTTCCTATCAGGTCAAGACTTTGCAGAAAGCCATCATTGATGTTGTCAGGTAAGTGGTAACATCACATATACCACTACTTATCCACGGGTATGCAATAGTTGCAGACAAATAGCTACTCAGTTAAGAAAATCAAATATAAACATGTTTTAATGAATACTTGTATAGTGCTATTCCTCTGGGAATAGATTGTACATCATAAGGTGATACCTGCTGCTCTCAGTCTCCTATGTGATTTACCTGGTTCTTTATCCACCTCTGTTCTTCTCCAGGTCACTGAAGAAGTCAGGGGATCTGTGGCTGGATGCGTATCTCCATAAATAAATCCCTTCCTGACTCTGGACGACCTGTGAACAGATAGTGTCCCCAGACGTTTGTGTCCTCAGACGTTTGTGTCCTCAGACGTTTGTGTCCTCAGACGTTTGTGTCCTCAGACGTTTGTGTCCTCAGACGTTTGTGTCCCCAGACGTTTGTGTCCTCAGACGTTTGTGTCCCCAGACGTTTGTGTCCTCAGACGTTTGTGTCCCCAGACGTTTGTGTCGGGTGCTGTATTTTGTTGTGACGTAATTGTTTGAATCATTTCTGGGACCCCAGGAAGAATAGCTGCTGCCTAATGGGGGGGTCCAAAGCAACAAATCAGGGTTTATATTAGGGCTTTTCAGAGTTAATTAGTTAACTGAAGTTAACTTTTTAAAATTTTAGTGCATACATTTTATTTTTATCGTGATTAATCGCATTGTCTGAAAGTGTTGAATACACTGAAAATATCCAAAAGACATCATGTATACAACTAAAATCTATAATGCCATGTAAAAATAAATTGAGGTTAAATAAAGTTTGCTTTCTCAGTTTACCTAATTTTGCAAACATAGAAAACTTTTTGGTATGAAAAATCTTAAATTACAGCTCACGTTGAGCAAATTAGCAAATCCTGCTATTTAACTCGAATTGAAAAAAAATATGATTGTTTGATCGCCTTAGTTCATGTACATCATGAAGGGCTTCTTTTTTTTGTGATGATTTTCTTTTATGGTATTTCAAGCATTATCCACTGGGCTTGCTGCAGGCAGAACATCCCAGGGAATGCTCTTTAATTGACACAAGTTGTCTCCAATCAATCATTCAATGTCTGGTTGTATGTGAGTGTTTTGGTGTGGGGGGGGGGGGGGGGGGGTACGGGGAGGCGCAGTGTACGAAACGTTATCGCACTAAGCCTAGTTAATTTAGCATGGACGACTATTTGTAGATCAGTGATTTTTACACCTCACTTTGCTTAAATTGATCCCCTCTAACATACTCTGTACCTGATCATCGGAGGTTTAGAAAACATTTGGTATTATTAACAACGATTAGAACAGTTAAAAGGGAGAGATTATGAATTCAACAAGAAGAAGAAAAAAAAATGTAAAACCATAATATAGTTTGAAAAAAGAGCGGCGCCAATACACTGGCGAGACGCTTTGGAGATGACAACAATATATTCTGCAGAATCTGCAATTTAGCATTTAGATTATAATACGGTAAGACAAGATACACAGCCTTCTGAAAGGAAATAAACACCTTACGCTTTCTCAGAAGAATGTTTCTATGCAAGACATTTTAGCTAGACAGCGGGTGGTGAAGGATATAGAGAAACGGTCTCATCCTTACAGAACAAGAATCTCAACAACATTTCACAAAGTATTTGTTGTCTGTTCTTAACATATGGGTATGATAGTCTACATCTTCTGATATAAAAATGGCTATTTTCATTTGCTACAGAAATAACCCAACTTCGCTAACTCTATGACCTCAGTATTTGAAGAGATATGCTTTTCACAGCTTACTAAAGAGCTCATGAAAGCTCAGGGTACTAGGGGGGTAATTTAAACAATGTCTAATTGCTGACACGCAAAATAAATGTTTGGAAAACAAATTGGTACGTGGATGAAGGTCATGCTTAGGCAAATAAACTATGAATGGCTACGATTTACACTTTTTTTGTTTGTTATTTCATGGAATGTATTTATACATTTTTTTGCAAATGTATAAAATATTAAACTGAAATATATTTAAATACAGTACAAAGTTTGGACACACCTACACATTAAAGGGTTCTTCTGCATGATAGAATAATAGTGAAGACATCAAAACTATGAAATAACACACATGGAATCATGTTGTAACCAAAAAAAAGTGTTAAGCAAAATCATAATATATTTTATATTTGAGATTCTTCAAAGAAGCTACCCTTTGCCTTGATGACAGCTTTGCACACTCTTTGAATTCTCTCAACCAGCTTCATGAGGTAGTCACCTGGAATGCATTTCAATTAACAGGTGTGCCTTGTTAAAAGTTTATTTGTGGAATTCATTTCCTTCTTAATGCCAATCAGTTGGTATACAAAAGGTAGCCCTATTTGTTAAAATACCAAGTCCATATTATGGCAAAACAGCTCAAATAAGCAAAGAGAAATGACAGTTCATCATTACTTTAAGAGATGAAGGTCAGTCAATACAGAACATTTCCAGAACTTTGAAAGTTTCTTCAAGTGCTGTATCAAAAATCATCAAGCGCTATGATGAACTGGATCTCATGAGGACCACCACAGGAAAGGAGGACCCAGAGTTAAGTCTGCTGCAAAGGATAAGCTCATTGAGGCATGAGACCCAGTATTTATTATATATATTTTTTACCTTTATTTAACTAGGCAGGTCAGTTTAGAACAAATTCTTATTTTCAATGACGGCCTAGGAACAGTGGGTTAACTGCTTGTTCAGGGGCAGAACGACAGATTTTTACCTTGTCAGCTCGGGGATTTGAACTTGCAACCTTGCTAGTCCAATGCTCTAACCACTAGGCTACCCTGCCGCCCCGTGAGTATGAGGCAAAGGGTGACTACTTTGTAAAATCTGAAATTTTAAATATATTTTGATTTGTTTAACACTTTTTTTGGTTACTACATGTTTCCATATGTGTTATTTCATAGTGTTGATGTCTTCACTATGATTCTACAATGTAGAAAATAGTACAAATAAAGAAAAACCTTGAATGAGTAGATGTTTCCAAACTTTTGACTGGTACTGTAGAGCTCTAGTATAGGTATTCAGACACAAGACAGTATCTCCCATTTCTGCTACCACCATTAACCATATCAAACCATATCAATTAACCATATCAAAAGAGGTTTAAGATTCAAGACTTAACGATAACAATTGTTTTACAAAGATATTTATTACACAATTGTAATTTTATTGAGTAAATGTTTACAGTAGTTATGCACATGATACAAACTATTCTTTATACATTTTTAATTACATTTTTAATGACATGGTTTTAAAAACAACTAGAAATTGTAATTTTACAACAAGAAAATAAGTAGAAAAATGCACAGACTAGTGTTGAAAATGTAGTCTAGTGTAGCAATACTGTATTATAGTTGTGGGTAGTAGCCTTTAAACAGAAAAAGTATTGACTATAGCCCAGCAGTAGTAGTACCTGGTCCCATATCTGTTTGTACAGTCTTGGTAACTCATGTATTTACATTTATATGGTCAGTGCTAGGTGTGTCTCAGCTGTTGTGATCAAGTGGCCAGTAAAATGTGTGATCATTCTGGGCATGGTCAGGCTGTGTTCATCCTCCACCTGTCAGGTCAGTGTGGTTGGCGTTGGTTGTGGTGAGGTCAGTTTGGTCAGTGTTGGTTGTGGTCAGATTATTGATGGTTGTGGTCAGTCCTGGTTATGGTCAGAGGTAAAAGTCAGTGTTGGTTGTGGTCATTCTCCTCCACCGACCAGGTCAGTGGATATGGTCAGTGGTGGCTGGTTGCGGTCAGTGGAGGCTGGTTGTGGCCAACGGAGGCTGGTTGTGGTCAGTGGTGGCTGGTTATGATCAGTGAAGGCCGGTTGTGGTCAGTGGAGGCCGCTTGTGGTCAGTGGAGGCCGGCTGTGGTCAGTGGTGGCTGGTTGTGGTCAGTGGTGGCTGTTTGTGGTCAGTGGAGGCTGGTTGTGGCCAACGGAGGCCGGTTGTGGTCAGTGGTGGCTGGTTATGATCAGTGAAGGCCGGTTGTGGTCAGTGGAGGCCGCTTGTGGTCAGTGGGGGCTGGTTGTGGTCAGTGGAGGCTGGTTGTGGTCAGTGGAGGCTGGTTGTGGTCAGTGGAGGCTGGTTGTGGTCAGTGGAGGCTGGTGGCTGGTTGTGGTCAGTGGTGGCTGGTGACTGGTTGTGGTCAGTGGTGACTGGTTGTGGTCAGTGGTGGCTGGTTGTGGTCAGTGGAGGCTGGTTGTGGTCAGTGGAGGCTGGTTCTAGGTCAGTGGTGACTGGTTGTGGTCAGTGGTGGTTGGTTGTGGTCAGTGGAGGCTGGTTGTGGTCAGTGGAGGCTGGTTGTGGTCAGTGGAGGCTGGTTGTGGTCAGTGGAGGCTGGTGACTGGTTGTGGTCAGTGGTGGCTGGTTGTGGTCAGTGGAGGCTGGTTGTGGTCAGTGGAGGCTGGTGACTGGTTGTGGTCAGTGGTGGCTGGTTGTGGTCAGTGGTGGCTGGTTGTGGTCAGTGGAGGCTGGTTGTGGTTAGTGGAGGCTGGTTGTGGTCAGTGGAGGCTGGTTGTGGTCAGTGGAGGCTGGTGGCTGGTTGTGGTTAGTGGTGACCGGTTGTGGTCAGTGGAGGCTGGTTGTGGTCAGTGGAGGCTGGTTGTGGTCAGTGGTGGCTGGTTGTGGTCAGTGGTGGCTGGTTGTGGTCAGTGGTGGCTGGTTGTGGTCAGTGGAGGCTGGTTGTGGTCAGTGGTGTCTGGTGGCTGGTTGTGGTCAGTGGTGTCTGGTGGCTGGTTGTGGCTAGTGGTGACCGGTTGTGGTCGGTGGTGGCTGGTTGTGGTCGGTGGTGGCTGGTTGTGGTCAGTGGTGGCTGGTTGTGGTCAGTGGTGGCTGGTTGTGGTCAGTGGAGGCTACTTGTGTCATTCTGGGTATGACCCTCATGGTCAGGCTGTGTTCATGTTCATTCTCAACAGGTTGCTGTGACAGGTTTTTGGATCAGGACAGGTTATATTGGTTGTAGTGGTCAGTAGTGGTTGTGGTCAGTAGTGGCTGTGGTCAGTAGTGGTGGTAGTGGTGGTTGTGGTCAGTAGTGGTTGTGGTCAATAGTGGTTGTGGTCAATAGTGGCTGTGGTGAGTAGTGGTGGTGGTCAGTAGTGGTGGTGGTCAGTAGTGGTTGTGGTTAAGTTATGGTCATCTGTCTAGGTATGAACCTCATTGCCAGACTGTGTTCATCCTCCACGGGTTGCTGTGACAGGTTGTTTGTCTGCCTGATGCTGCTCAGTGTGTTGCCATGACGAGGACACACCGTGTACCGCGACAACAGCGTCACCAGGACAGCCTTCATCATCATCATGGCAATGTGTTTACCCACACAGGAGCGGGGGCCACAGCCGAACGGCTGGAAGAAACGACTGGGCACCTGATGGAAAAAAGGAGAGGTCAACCATAGCCTGGTAACAGATCGGTTTGTGCTGTCTTGCCAACCCCCACGGTCGTTATAATGTTCGGCATGAATCAATGTAGTTGGCAAGACGACACAAACAGATCTGGAACCTTGTAAACCATATGCTACTTCTGAATAATTTCACAGACCTGTCCATCAATTATGACAACAGTTTGCAATGCAATGCTTTTAAGCAATTAGGACCACCCCAACTCTCACTTACAGTTTTATCAAAGTTTTCCAAGCTGAATTCGTTGGGTTTGGGAAAGAACTCCGTTTTGTGCATGAGCCCTATGTTGAGGATGATGTTGGTTCCCTTGGAAACCTTGGTCCCATCGATGACGTCATCTTCCAGCGCCTTCCTCATGGTGAAGTCTACCACAGGATGGAACCTCATGGACTCATTGATAAAACTCTCCAGCACTCTGAAGTTCTGGAAGTCAACTGTCATTACATCCTTCTCTCCTGTGGATAGAAGTGAACATGAAATTGTCAGCATGGTGTGCCTAAAATATATCATTTGTCATCCGTGAGATATTTGTCTCAATTATTAGTCAAGGGTGGCTCAGAGAGTAAGAGTATGGTGCCAGCAAGATTGTGGGTCCCGCAGAGATCATTAACACATACTAAAAATAGATGCACTCACTGTACTGTACGTTGCTGTCGCTTTGGATAAAATCGTCTGCTATGTGGCATATATTATATATTATTAGAAATGATTAGAAATTCCAACTGTTGAAACCCCCTTTATTTGAAAGGTGTGAGCATAGTCACCTATGAGAGTGCTGATCTCCTCTACAATCCTCATCTCCACCTCAGGGTTCTGCTTCAGCAGCATGAGCATGAAGAACAGACTGATGGACAGAGTGTCTGGGGCTGCTATCACCATCTCCAACACACACTGTCTCACGTCGTCCGCCGACAGCTCTCCATGGTTCTGGTCAACACACACACACCGAGAGAGTATAAGATCGACAGGTTTCTCTTAGTGACACCCTATACAATGATATGATTTCAATTAATCAGCAGAACAGACCTGGGCGAAGATGAGTTCTGAGGTGAAGTCAATATCATCATCCAGTTTTTCAGCTTCACTGATCATTCTTCTTTTGGTTTCGATAAGGCTTTCCATCACATCCTGTAGCTCCTTGCTAGAGACAAGACGTCAAAATACTTGATTAAACTACACACCTTCTACAAAACTACGACACACCTTCATTTACACAAACCCCCCCCGACGAGTGACCATCACCAGTGACCATCACCAGTGACCATCACCAGTGACCATCACCAATCACCACATAGAGACTTTAAGTGCGTGTGTGAACTTACGCTGCTTGTTGATGCCTCTTGTACATCCATCCACATTTGAAGAAGATATCAGGCTTGATCAGAACCGTTTGCCAGGTGTCAAAGTAGTGTTGAATCTTCAATAGCAGCTCTTTCTCTAAGTTACATAAAGTACAAGGCACACAGTCAAAGTTTGGCATAATTCAATGTGTTAAGGATGTCCATTTACATTACATTGACAGTAGTGAGTCTTTTAGCAGACTCTTATCCAGAGCTATTTACAGTAGTGAGTCGTTTAACAGACTCTCTCATCCAGAGAGAGTTACAGTAGTGAGTCGTTTAGCAGACTCTGATCCAGAGAAAGTTACAGTAGTGAGTCGTTTAGCAGACTCTTATCCAGAGCTACTTACAGTAGTGAGTCGTTTAGTAGACTCTTATCCAGAGCTACTTACAGTAGTGAGTCGTTTAGCAGACTCTTATCCAGAGCTACTTACAGTAGTGAGTCATTTAACATACTCTCTTATTCTGAGCCACTTACAGTAGTGAGTCATTTAACATACTCTCTTATTCTGAGCCACTTACAGTAGTGAGTCATTTAACATACTCTCTTATCCTGAGCCACTAACAGTTAATGTATTCATCTTAAGATAGCCAGGTGGGACAACCACATATCACAGTCATAGTATGTACACTTTTCCTCAATAAAGTAGCTATCAGCAAAGTCAGAGCTAGTAAAGGGGTGGGGGGGATTGATGTGAGAAGGGGGGGGGGGTGGTATTATTTAAGTTACTCTTTGAAGAGGTTTCAGATGTTTCTGGAAGATAGGCAGGGACTCTGCTGTCCTAGCTTCAGGGGGAAGCTGATTCCACCATTGGGGTGCCAGGACAGAGAACAGAGGTCCCAACATGCATGCAGGCACACCCACACAGACAAACCCCTCCCCCCGAACACACACACACCCTGCCACTGACCGTTGAGAGGCACCCTGAGGAACAGTTTGTTAGAAATGTCCACTACGATGCATCTCAGCAGGTTGAGAACATCTACGTGTCCAGAGGGGTCAGTCATCTCCTGCAGACGCTCCAGGTGCCTGTCTGTTGCACTCACACAGATCCCTACTGTCCGCTGCAGACCAGGCCCTGTCAGAGCTGACACACACAACACCAAGGATGGGCTCAATTCCATTTCAATTCAGACAATTCAGGAAGAATTCCATTGAGTGAATTGAAATCACCCTATACAATTAATAAAAATTTACATGAAATAGTACCCGCAAAACACCAGTCTCAACGTCAACAGTGAAGAGGCGACTCCAGGATGCTGGCCTTCTAGGCAGAGTTGCAAAGAAAAAGCCATATCTCAGACTGGCCAATAAAAAGAAAAGATTAAGTTGGGCACAAGAACACAGCCACTGGACAGAGTAACTGTCTAGAAGGCCAGCATCCTGGAGTTGCCTCTTCACGGTTGACGTTGAGGCTGATGTTTTGCGGGTACATTTTAATGAAGCTGCCAGTTGAGGACTTGTGAGGCGTCTGTTTCTCAAACTAGACACTCTAATGTACTTGTCCTCTTGCTCAGTTGTGCACTGGGGCCTCCCACTCCTCTTTCTATTCTGGTTAGAGCCAGTTTGCGCTGTTCTGTGACGGGAGTAGTACCTAGCGTTGTACGAGATCTTCAGTTTCTTGGCAATTTCTCACATGTAATAGCCTTCATTTTTCAAAACAAGAAAAGACTGATGATTTTCAGAAGAAAGGTATTTGTTTTTTGACATTTTGACCCTGTAATCGAACCCACAAATGCTGATGCTCCAGATACTCAACTAGCCTAAAGAAGGACAGTTTTATTGCTTCTTTAATCAGAACAACAGTTTTCAGCTGTGCTAATGTAATTGTAAAAGGGTTTTCTATTGATAAATCAGCCTTTTAAAATGATAAACTTGGATTAGCTAACACAGCGTGCCATTGGACCACAGGAGTGATGGTTGCTGATAATGGGCCTCTGTACTCCTATGTAGATATTCCACTTTAAAAATCTGCTGTTTCCAGCTACAAAAGTAAATTACAACATTAACAATGTCTACACTGTATTTCTGATCAATTTGATGTTATGTTAATAGACAGAAAATGTGCTTTTCTTTCAAAAACAAGGACATTTCTAAGTGACCCCAAACTTTTGAACGGTAGAGTATCGACTAACCTGTACCACCACACATTAACTCTGTACCGGTACCCCCTGTATATAGCCTCATTATTGTTATTTTACTGTGTTACTTTGTATTATTTTTTACTTTAGTTTATTTGGTAAATATTTTCTTAACTCTTTCTTGAACTGCATTGTTGGTTAAGGGCTTGTAAGTAAGTATTTCACAGTAAGGCCTGTTGTATTCAGCGCATATGACAAATACAATATGATTTCATTTGAAATGGAATTGATCCCAACCCTGTATCAGACCAGAACATAAATTCATTTGACATCTAGTAAGAGTGAGTAAAATATTAGTGAGTTAGATAATCATGTAATAAATAAACTTCAAGTCTCTGTCGTATACCTTTTGCAAAATATGTCCTCATTTTTTTCCAGAGTGGAATGTCACTGTTGAAGATGATACCTCTCCCGTCCATCCCGATACACTGCAGTCCTCGTTTACTGGCGAACCGGGCTGTGTAGTGGGCACTCTTCAGGACATGGTAGACAGCAGAGGACCTGCAGCAAGAGTGAGAGACCAAGAGTGTCATAAATAGAGAGTCAAACGAGTAGTGCTGATCTTGGATCCGTTTTGACTTTTTCAATGATAATGAACGGACACGGGAGGTAGAGGATCTTAGATCTATTCTGAGACGCTTGATGAGTGGAGTATTTTCCAATTCCATTTCAACAGAACTTACTTGCTAAGAATGAGAGTCTCTTCTCCGTTGATCCAGACCCGAACCATACTCCCATATCTCTTGTTGTAGTAGTTACAGGCTGTTCCTATCCCGCTCCAGATGAACCGAGAGTAGGACAGGATTGGACCCAGACCAGCCCAGAAGAAAGGACCTGCCATAGAGGCACGTACAGTAGAGACGCAGGTTAGTACAGGATTGGACCCAGACCAGCCCAGAAGAAAGGACCTGCCATAGAGGCACGTACAGTAGAGACGCAGGTTAGTACAGGATTGGACCCAGACCAGCCCAGAAGAAAGGACCTGCCATAGAGGCACGTACAGTAGAGACGCAGGTTAGGACAGGATTGGACCCAGACCAGCCCAGAAGAAAGGACCTGCCATAGAGGCACGTACAGTAGAGACACAGGTTAGTACAGGATTGGACCCAGACCAGCCCAGAAGAAAGGACCTGCCATAGAGGCACGTACAGTAGAGACGCAGGTTAGGACAGGATTGGACCCAGACCAGCCCAGAAGAAAGGACCTGCCATAGAGGCACGTACAGTAGAGACACAGGTTAGTACAGGATTGGACCCAGACCAGCCCAGAAGAAAGGACCTGCCATAGAGGCACGTACAGTAGAGACACAGGTTAGTACAGGATTGGACCCAGACCAGCCCAGAAGAAAGGACCTGCCATAGAGGCACGTACAGTAGAGACGCAGGTTAGTACAGGATTGGACCCAGACTAGCCCAGAAGAAAGGACCTGCCATAGAGGCACGTACAGTAGAGACGCAGGTTAGTACAGGATTGGACCCAGACCAGCCCAGAAGAAAGGACCTGCCATAGAGGCACGTACAGTAGAGACGCAGGTTAGTACAGGATTGGACCCAGACCAGCCCAGAAGAAAGGACCTGCCATAGAGGCACGTACAGTAGAGACACAGGTTAGTACAGGATTGGACCCAGACCAGCCCAGAAGAAAGGACCTGCCATAGAGGCACGTACAGTAGAGACACAGGTTAGTACAGGATTGGACCCAGACCAGCCCAGAAGAAAGGACCTGCCATAGAGGCACGTACAGTAGAGACGCAGGTTAGTACAGGATTGGACCCAGACCAGCCCAGAAGAAAGTACCTGCCATAGAGGCACGTACAGTAGAGACACAGGTTAGTACAGGATTGGACCCAGACCAGCCCAGAAGAAAGGACCTGCCATAGAGGCACGTACAGTAGAGACACAGGTTAGTACAGGATTGGACCCAGACTAGCCCAGAAGAAAGGACCTGCCATAGAGGCACGTACAGTAGAGACACAGGTTAGTACAGGATTGGACCCAGACCAGCCCAGAAGAAAGGACCTGCCATAGAGGCACGTACAGTAGAGACACAGGTTAGTACAGGATTGCTACTTGCCACCGTTTTACAGTAATAACTGTTATATTAGATGAATAGCCAAGGTCTTTCTAGTGAACTATTGGCTATCAACATTCCATATTACACGGAATGTTGACACATTCCCCCGTAGACACATTCACACATCATTCATAAATCATTGGTCTTACCTGGTATGTGTGAGGCGTTAGTGAGGCACCAGGCCGTGATGAGCAGGAGACAGAGCAGCAGCAGCAGGACTCCAGACACGCTAGTGTCATCCACTATACTGGTAGCCATTACAGTGAGGAGGTCTGGAGGCTGCTGTGTTATGATGACAGCTGGAGCACTCTGCTATTTATTATTCTCCTTCCAAGTTTTATCTCCCCCCCCCCCCCTTCTGACTTACTTCAAGGAGACTACCTGGTTAAATATTTTAAAAAGTAAAAACATGTCCCACTGATTATAGAGTAGACCTGGTCTCTCAAGTATGACCGTAGGTCTTTAATTTAGATTGAAACAGGCTCACTTAACCTTCAAAAGAAAGCGAACCACCGTATAATTCATCATCTGAAGAAAGAAATAACATCTGCTAACCATGTGTGTATGTGACAAATAAAACATTTGATTTGCACCTCACCGAAGTAGTTGTCGCTTATCTATTGGGACAGCCGAAGAAAAAAGGCTTCTAAGAGTTTACGGTATATGTATTGAATCACCCTGAATTTCCAGAACCAAATTACACCCACTTTTATTTTTTTTATTTTTTTTTACCAGAACCCTACAAACAAAAGCCCTGACAACCCTTGCTCTCTTTTCATCCCCTTTTAAATATTTCTCCTGTCCTTGTCCTATGGGGTTGGTACAACATGTGAACACGGTAACCATAACACAACCAACGAAAGCTTTTTAAGTTGACCAGTTGTACTATTTACATGTACAGTTCCAGATGTCTTACCAAGGCTAGAGTTTAGTAAATTAGACATCAAAGATATTAGAACCTTCTGAAACCAGAGGGGAAGGCTGAGGTGTCTGTCATTTTATCAGAATGTACTAATGCTGTTGTTTCTTTATCTATCGGAGAAACTGGGTCATCTTTGTTCTCGTCATCGTCCCCTCTAGAAGACACGGTTTGTTTGCTGTACCATTGTATAATACCGTTTTTTATTTTTTTTTATGTTTACAGTTGTACAAATTTCAATGATATTCTGTTATAGGCCTCTTTTCAAGAATATCCCTCTTGACACTTCTTGTTCGTCAGAGAGAAAACAATTCCCTCTAGTTAATTAGAACATACAGACCAAAAAAATTCCCCCTTATTTATAGAATTGTCATTATGTAGGAAAAGGATAATACCCACCGTTCTCATCCTGGACTGCCCCAGAGTAGTCTGCCGCTAGCCTGGCTACAGTTTGTGTCCGTCTCCTGTGTGGCCACTCCTGTGCCCCGGTTTCTTCTCCTGGTTGGTTTTAAAGATGATCAGTATTCTTTTATCTGATAAATCACAGGCATCCAAGCTGTTGAATATCAACTTACCGGTTGCTTGGTTACACTACCAATTTAGGCCCTCAAGTGCCGTTAAATGCATGAACCTCTCACCAAAAAGACTGCCAAAGCAAAACAATAGAGCTATAGTGAAGAGCCTGGCTACCTTTTAACTGGAAAAGTATACCCCAAAATGAACACACAAAAAAAAAGACTTAATGTTGGAGATTATAGAGTAGACCTGGTCTCTCAAGTATGACCGTAGGTCTTTCATTTTGATTGAAACAGGCTCACTTAACCTTGGAAAGCGAACCACCGTATAATTCATCATCTGAAGAAAGAAATAAATTAAACAGGTCAGACTGACCCAGCTAATTTGAGGATAACAATAGGGCTTTTATCCAGCACATTTACAACAGAAGAAATGTTAATACATTTGCCCCTGTCTGTCAATAAGTTGGAGAAGGGAAAGACCTAGTCAGTTATACAACTGAATGCGTCTTGCGCATTTAACCCAAACCCTGTGGGTCAGAAAGGTGCAGGGGGCTGTCTTTCAGCACCCAGAGAACAGTGGGTTAACTACAGAACTACATATTTTTACCTTGTCAGCTCAGGGATTTGATCCAGCAACCTTTCTAGTTACAGGCCCCAATGCTCTAACCACTAGGCTACCTGCCGCCCTTAGATGTTGATAGTTACTCAGCGGTGATATACAAGCTATATACAGCAGGGTACAGAGACAGTCAATTGAAAGTAAAACATAGTTAAACAGAGAGCGAGAGAGACAGAGAAATCCATGTAGTCTAACCTGCAGGGTCATTCCAGTTCACTCCCTCTGAATGCCTGATTCTGTCACTGATTAAGACATGGTCTTAATGATGCTGGAGGCTTTTGTGTCATGGCCAGACATGGCACAATGGTGGAGAGGGAAAAGGTATTTGGCATCTTCCTGGTTGCCATAGAGACTAGGCATCAACTTAGAGAGGGCTTCTTGAGAGAATACACTTAAGAATGTTCCTATAGTTCTTGGCCCGTATTCACAAAGCTTCTCAAAGGTAGGAGTGCTAATATAATCGTATTTAATATAATCTGAGGCTAAATTGATCATATCACATATCATATTTTGTGATAAAACAAAATAGAACTTCTACAATCCAGTCAGGATAACCAAATTGCTTCAGAAGATAGTCATTTTTTTCACAACTTGTTTCTATTACTTTCTAGCATGTCAAGCTAACTTACAGAGTAGCTATAGCTAACTAGCCAGCTAGCTTTCTACATTGTTTAGCTTAGTAGCTAGCTGATTGATGTTTTCCTTTGGTAACCAGAGCAGATGAAATCAACATTCACCTCCACAATTGCTGTTTACATTGATATCCATGCTGAATGAAGGAGTTATGGGACCTCATTGGCACCCTTAACTTTTTCACTTCATTTAAGAGGGAAATTCACATAAAAAATGCTTTGTGCAACTGACTTAGAGTTAAGGAAACTTTAAGGGAAAAGATGAGAGGAAAATTAACTTACGGTGTTTTATGCAACCTGGGCCATGATCCCGTATTGATGTAACTTTTTAAATCCACTTCAATCCGTGTTGATGAAGGGGAGGAGACATGTTAAAGAAGGATTTATAAGCCTTGAGAAAGTTGAGACATGGATTGTGGTGGTGGGGGGGGGGGCATTCAGAGGGCGAATGGACAAGACAAAAGATTTAAGTGCTTTTGAACGGGGTATGGTAGTAGGTGCCAGGTGCACTGTTTTTTCACGGTCAACAGTTTCCTGTGTGTATCAAGAATGGTCCACCACCCAAAGGACATCCAAACAACTTGACACAACTGTGGGAAGCATTGGAGTCAACATGGGACAGTATTCCTGTGGAACGCTTTCGACAACAGCGTTCCATGCCCTGACAAATTGAGGCTGTTCAGAGGGCAAAAAAGTGGGTGGGTGCAACTCAATATTAGGAAGGTGTTCCTAATGTTTTGTACATTCAGTGTATCATACTAGACAACACAAATCATCTAAAAACACTGAGAAGGTGTTCAAATACAGTGTTCCAACCATTACTATGAGCCGTCCTTCCATCAGCAGCCTCCACTGATATATATGTATATATATATATATATATATATATATATACCAGTCAAAAGTGTGGACACACATACTCATTCAAGGGGTTTTCTTATAAATAATAAATAACACACATGGAATCATGTAGTAACCCAAAAAAGTGTTAAAGAAATCATCATATATTTTATATTTGAGATTCTTCAAAGAAGCTACCCTTTGCCTTGATGACAGCTTTGCACACTCTTGGCATTCTCTCAACCAGCTTCATGAGGTAGTCACCTGGAATGCATTTAAAGGTGTGTGTAACACTGGAAGAGTGATGGGCGCAGAGGAAACACTTTATTCTCCGTATAGTAACACAAATGGGTGACGCCAAAACACAGGCGTAAAACACTCCAACAATGTACTAACTGGTACATACGCTATACAGCGGCAATCCCAACAAAAACCAGGAACACTCCTTGACAAAACAGCAAACAAGCCCACACGTACCTAGGTGGGCTAATCAAACTTAAATAACCCCAACCCCAAAAACCCCAACAAGGTGAAACCAATTAGACTAAACAAAACGAAAAGGGGAAAAAGGGATCGGTAGCAGCTAGTAGACCGGCGACGATGACCGCCGAGCGCCACCCAAACGGGAAGGGGAGCCACCTTCGGTGATATTCGTGACAGTGTGCCTTGTTAAAAGTTAAACAGTGGATTTCCTTCCCTTTTTAATGGGTTTAAGCAAATCAGTTGTGACCAGGTAGGGGTGGTATACAGAAGACAGCCCTATTTGGTAAAAGACCAAGACCATATTATTGCAAGAACAGCTCAAATCGTTACTTTAAGACATGAAGGTCAGTCAATACGAAACATTTCAAGAACTTGGAAAGTTTCATCAAGTGCAGTTGCAAAAACCATCAAGCCCTATGATGAAATTGGCTCTCAAGAGAACCGCCACAGGAAAGGAAGACCCAGGGTTACCTCTGCTGCAGAGGATAAATTCATTAGAGTTACCAGCCTCAGAATTTGCAGCCCAAATAAATGCTTCACAGTGTTCAAGTAACAGATACATCTCAACATAAACTGTTCAGAGGAGACTGCGTGAATCAGGCCTTCATGGTCAAATTGCTGCAAAGAAACCACTACTAAAGGACACCAATAATAAGAAGAGACTTGCTTCGGCCAAGAAACACGAGCAATGGACATTAGACTGGTGTGTGCTTTGCTGGTGACACTGTCTGTGATTTATTTAGAATTCAAGGCACACTTAACGAGCATGGCTACCACAGCATTCTCCAGCAATACGCCATCCCAACTGGTTTGCACTTAGTGGGACTATCATTTGTTTTTCACCAGGACAACGAGCCAACACACCTCCAGGCTGTGTAAAGGCTATTTGACCAAGAAAGAGAGTGATGGAGTGCTGCATCAGATGACCTGGCCTCCACAATCAACTGACCTCAACCCAATTGAGATGAGTTGGACCACAGAGTGAAGGAAAAGCCGCCAACAAGTGCTCAGCATATGTGGGAACTCCTTCAAGACTGTTGGAAAAGCATTCCAGGTAAAGCTGGTTGAGAGAATACAATGAGTGTGCAAAGCTGTCATCAAGGCAAAGGGTGGCTACTTTGAAGAATCTAAAATCTAAAATATATTCTGACACTTTTTTGAGGTTACTCCATGATTACATGTGTGTTATTTCACAGTTTTGATGTCTTCACTATTATTCTACGGTGTAGAACATAGTAAAAATTAAGAAAACCCCTTGAATGAGTAGGTCTGTCCAAACTTTTGACTGGTACTGTATATACAATATCTTCGGAAAGTATTCAGACCCCTTTGAGTTTTTCACAATCAATCTACACACAATACCCCATAATGATAAATCAAAAACAGAATTTTGGGGGCCTCCCTGGTGGCGCAGTGGTTAAGGGCACTGTACTGCAGCGCCAGCTGTGCCATCAGAGTCCCTGGGTAACCGGCCGCGACCGGGAGGTCCGTGGGGGGGACGCACAATTGGCCTAGCGTCGTCCGGGTTAGGGAGGACTTGGTCGGTAGGGATGTCCTTGTCTCATCGCGCACCAGCGACTCCTGTGGCGGGCCGGGCGCAGTGACTTTCAACCTTCGTCTCCCCCGAGCCCGTACGGGAGTTGTAGCGATGAGACAAGATAGTAGCTACTAAAACAATTGGATACCACGAAATTGGGGAGAAAAAGGGGTAAAAAAATTAATTAATAAATAAACAGAATTTTGGACATTTTTGTTGATTTATTACCAAATAACCCTAGAAATATTACATTTACATAAGTATTCAGACCCTTTACTCAGTACTTTGTTGAAGCACATTTAGCAGCGATTACAGCCTCCAGTCTTCTTGGGTATGACGCTACAAGCTTGGCACACCTGTATTTGGGGAGTTTCCCCCGTTCTTCTCTGCAAATCCTCTCAAGCTCTGTCAGGCTGGATGGGGAGCGATGCTGCACAGCTATTTTCAGGTCTCACCAGAGATTATCGATCGGGTTCAAGTCCAGACTCTGGCTGGGCCACTCATGGACATTCAGAGACTTGTCCCGAAGCCACTCCTGCGTTGTCTTGGCTGTGTGCTTAGGGTCGTTGTCCCATTGGAAGGTGAACCTTCACACCAGTTTGAGGTCCTGATCGCTCTGGAGCAGGTTTTCATCAAATATCTCTCTGTACTTTGCTCAATCTTGGTTTCATCAGACCAGAGAATCTTGTTTCTCATGGTCTGAAACTCCAAGAGCGCTGTCATTACCAAGGATTGGCTTTCAATTTGTTGTTATGGTGTATTGTGTGTAGATTGATGAGATTTTGTTTTTTATTTCATCCATTTTCAAATAAGGCTGTAGCGTAACAAAATGTGGGAAAAGGCAAGGGGTCTGAATACTTCCTGAATGCACTGTATATATATATATATATATATATATAATGGTGTGTATGGACACTATATGAATAGGAAAGGTGTGTACAGTACAGAAGTAGTATTTATATAGGATGAGCCTTGACTAGAATACAGTACATATGAAGTGGGTAAACCAGCGTGTAAACTAGTGTGTAAACCTTCTACTTTTAAACTCGGACAAAACAGAGATGCTTGTTCTAGGTCCCAAGAAACAAAGAGATCTTCTGTTGAATCTGACAATTAATCTTAATGGTTGTACAGTCGTCTCAAATAAAACTGTGAAGGACCTCGGCATTACTCTGGACCCTGATCTCTCTTTTGAAGAACATATCAAGACCATTTCAAGGACAGCTTTTTCCATCTATGTAACATTGCAAAAATCAGAAACTTTCTGTCCAAAAATGATGCAGAAAAATTAATCCATGCTTTTGTCACTTCTAGGTTAGACTACTGCAATGCTCTACTTTCCGGCTACCCGGATAAAGCACTAAATAAACTTCAGTTTTGTGCTAAATACGGCTGCTAGAATCCTGACTAGAACCAAAGAATTTGATCATATTACTCCAGTGCTAGCCTCTCTACACTGGCTTCCTGTCAAAGCAAGGGCTGATTTCAAGGTTTTACTGCTAAACTACAAAGCATTACATGGGCTTGCTCCTACCTATCTCTCTGATTTGGTCCTGCCGTACATACCTACACGTACGCTACGGTCACAAGACGCAGGCCTCCTAATTGTCCCTAGAATTTCTAAGCAAACAGCTGGAGGCAGGGCTTTCTCCTATAGAGCTCAATTTTTATGGAACGGTCTGCCTACCCATGTCAGAGACGCAAACTCGGTCTCAACCTTTAAGTCTTTACTGAAGACTCATCTCTTCAGTGGGTCATATGATTGAGTGTAGTCTGGCCCAGGAGTGGGAAGGTGAACGGAAAGGCTCTGGAGCAACGAACCGCCCTTGCTGTCTCTGCCTGGCCGGTTCCCCTCTTTCCACTGGGATTCTCTGCCTCTAACCCTATTACAGGGGCTGAGTCACTGGCTTACTGGGGCTCTCTCATGCCGTCCCTGGAAGGGGTGCGTCACCTGAGTGGGTTGATTCACTGATGTGGTCATCCTGTCTGGGTTGGCGCCCCCCCTTGGGTTGTGCCATGGCGGAGATCTTTGTGGGCTATACTCGGCCCTGTCTCAGGATGGTAAGTTGGTGGTTGAAGATTTCCCTCTAGTGGTGTGGGGGCTGTGCTTTGGCAAAGTGGGTGGGGTTATATCCTTCCTGTTTGGCCCTGTCCGGGGGTGTCCTCGGATAGGTCCACAGTGTCTCCTGACCCCTCCTGTCTCAGCCTCCAGTATTTATGCTGCAGTAGTTTATGTGTCGGGGGGCTAGGGTCAGTTTGTTATATCTGGAGTACTTCTCCTGTCCTATTCGGTGTCCTGTGTGAATCTAAGTGTGCGTTCTCTAATTCTCTCCTTCTCTCTCTCTGAGGTCCTGAGCCCTAGGACCATGCCCCAGGATTACCTGACATGATGACTCCTTGCTGTCCCCAGTCCACCTGGCCGTGCTGCTGCTCCAGTTTCAACTGTTCTGCCTTCTTATTATTCGAACATGCTGATCATCTATGAACATTTGAACATCTTGGCCATGTTCTGTTATAATCTCCACCCGGCACAGCCAGAAGAGGACTGACCACCCCACATATGCTCTCTCTAATTCTCTCTTTTTTTCTCTCTCTCGGAGGACCTGAGCCCTAGGACCATGCCCCAGGACTACCTGACATGATGACTCCTTGCTGTCCCCAGTCCATCTGACCGTGCTGCTGCTCCAGTTTCAACTGTTCTGCCTTATTATTATACGACCATGCTGGTCATTTATGAACATTTGAACATCTTGGCCATGTTCTGTTATAATCTCCACCCGGCACAGCCAGAAGAGGACTGGCCACCCCACATAGCCTGGTTCCTCTCTAGGTTTCTTCCTAGGTCTTGGCCTTTCTAGGGAGTTTTTCCTAGCCATCGTGCTTCTACACCTGCATTGCTTGCTGTTTGGGGTTTTAGGCTGGGTTTCTGTACAGCACTTTGAGATATCAGCTGATGTACGAAGGGCTATATAAATAAATTTGATTTGATTTGATTTGTAAACATTATTAAAGTGACTAGTGTTCAATGACTCTATGCAAATAGGTCAGCAGTCTCTAAGGTGCAGGGTAGAGTTCCGTGTGGTAGCCGTCTAGTAACAGTGACTAAGGTTCAGGGTAGAGTACCGGGTGATAGCAGGCTAGTAACAGTGACTAAGGTTCAGGGCAGTATACTGGGTGGTAGCTGGTCAGTAACAGTGACTAAGGTTCTGGCCAGTATACTGGGTGGTAGCTGGTCAGTAACAGTGACTAAGGTTCAGGGCAGTATACTGGGTGGTAGCTGGTCAGTAACAGTGACTAAGGTTCAGGGCAGGGTACTGGGTGGTAGCTGGTCAGTAACAGTGACTAAGGTTCTGGGCACTATACTGGGTGGTAGCTGGTCAGTAACAGTGACTAAGGTTCTGTGCAGTATACTGGGTGGTAGCTGGTCAGTAACAGTGACTAAGGTTCAGGGCAGTATACTGGGTGGTAGCTGGTCAGTAACAGTGACTAAGGTTCAGGGCAGTGTACTGGGTGGTAGCTGGTCAGTAACAGTGACTAAGGTTCAGGGCAGTGTACTGGGTGGTAGCTGGTCAGTAACAGTGACTAAGGTTCTGGGCAGTATACTGGGTGGTAGCTGGTCAGTAACAGTGACTAAGGTTCAGGGCAGTGTACTGGGTGGTAGCTGGTCAGTAACAGTGACTAAGGTCCTGGGCAGTATACTGGGTGGTAGCTGGTCAGTAACAGTGACTAAGGTTCAGGGCAGGGTACTGGGTGATAGCAGACTAGTAACAGTGACTAAGGTTCATGGCGGGGTACTGGGTGATGGCAGACTAGTAACAGTGACTAAGGTTCAGGGCAGGGTACTGGGTGATAGCAGACTAGTAACAGTGACTAAGGTTCATGGCAGGGTACTGGGTGATAGCAGACTAGTAACAGTGACTAAGGTTCAGGGCAGTGTACTGGGTGGTAGCTGGTCAGTAACAGTGACTAAGGTTCTGGCCAGTATACTGGGTGGTAGCTGGTCAGTAACAGTGACTAAGGTTCAGGGCAGTATACTGGGTGGTAGCTGGTCAGTAACAGTGACTAAGGTTCAGGGCAGGGTACTGGGTGGTAGCTGGTCAGTAACAGTGACTAAGGTTCTGGGCACTATACTGGGTGGTAGCTGGTCAGTAACAGTGACTAAGGTTCTGTGCAGTATACTGGGTGGTAGCTGGTCAGTAACAGTGACTAAGGTTCAGGGCAGTATACTGGGTGGTAGCTGGTCAGTAACAGTGACTAAGGTTCAGGGCAGTGTACTGGGTGGTAGCTGGTCAGTAACAGTGACTAAGGTTCAGGACAGTGTACTGGGTGGTAGCTGGTCAGTAACAGTGACTAAGGTTCTGGGCAGTATACTGGGTGGTAGCTGGTCAGTAACAGTGACTAAGGTTCAGGGCAGTGTACTGGGTGGTAGCTGGTCAGTAACAGTGACTAAGGTCCTGGGCAGTATACTGGGTGGTAGCTGGTCAGTAACAGTGACTAAGGTTCAGGGCAGGGTACTGGGTGATAGCAGACTAGTAACAGTGACTAAGGTTCATGGCGGGGTACTGGGTGATGGCAGACTAGTAACAATGACTAAGGTTCAGGGCAGGGTACTGGGTGATAGCAGACTAGTAACAGTGACTAAGGTTCATGGCAGGGTACTGGGTGATAGCAGACTAGTAACAGTGACTAAGGTTCAGGGCAGTGTACTGGGTGGTAGCTGGTCAGTAACAGTGACTAAGGTTCAGGGCAGGGCAGATGGGCAGATGCTGGCTAGCGGTGACTGTTTAACTGTCTGATTGGCCTAGAGATAGAAGCTGTTTATCAGTCCGAGCTTTAAAGCACCTGTACTGTCTCCCCCTTCTAGATGGTAGCAGGGTGAACAGTCCGTGGCTCGGGTGGGTTCTTGATGAATCTTCTTGGCCTTCCTGTGACATTGGGTGCTAAAGATGTCTTGGAGGGCAGGCCCCATAGCCTGCCCTCCAGGACATTGCGTTGGGCTGACCGCACCACCTCTGGAGAGCCCTGCGTTTGCGGACGGTTCAATTGCCATACCAGACAGGAATTTTGAAGCCTCTTGAAGTTGAAAAAGGTCCGTGAGCTTATTGATAAGGAGGGCATTATGGGGTTGAAGGCTAAGCTGTAGCCGATGAACAGCATTCTTACGTAGGTATGTATTTTGTCCAGGTTGTAAAGGGCAGTGTGCAGTGTAATGGCGATTGCGTTGTCCGTGGATATGTTGTGGTGATGTGTGATATGTTGTGGTGGTATGTGATATGTTGTAGTGGTGTGTGATATGTTGTGGTGGTGTGTGATATGTTGTAGTGGTATGTGATATGTTTTGGTGGTGTGTGATATGTTGTAGTGGTATGTGATATGTTTTGGTGGTATGTGATATGTTTTGGTGGTATGTGATATGTTGTGGTGATGTGTGATATGTTTTGGTGATATGTGATATGTTTTGGTGATATGTGATATGTTGTGGTGGTATGTGAATTTGAGTGGGTCTAGGGTGTCAGGTGAGGTGGGGTTTATATGGACCTTAACTACCGTCTCAAATCACTTCATGATGACAGAAGTGCTATGGGGCCGATAGTCATTTAATTCAGTTACCTTTGCTTTCTGGCGACAACAGACTGAGATATGGAGAGATGGAATATGTCCCTAAACAGTCCTGCCAGTTGGTCTGCACATGCTCTTAATGACGTGGTTTGGGATTTTGTCTGGGCAGGCAGCCTTGCGAGGGTTGACACCCTGAAATGACTTACTCGTGTCGGCCACGGAGAACGAAGGCACACAGTCCCCATGATGGGCGGGAGAGACGGCAGCTGAAAAAGTTGTTTTCCTCAAAGTGGATGATGGTGTTTAGCTTGTCCGGGAGCGCGGTGTCATTGGATGATGGTGTTTAGCTTGTCCGGGAGCGCGGTGTCATTGGATGATGGTGTTTAGCTTGTCCGGGAGCGCGGTGTCATTGGATGATGGTGTTTAGCTTGTCCGGGAGCGCGGTGTCATTGGATGATGGTGTTTAGCTTGTCCGGGAGCGCGGTGTCATTGGATGATGGTGTTTAGCTTGTCCGGGAGCGCGGTGTCATTGGATGATGGTGTTTAGCTTGTCCGGGAGCGCGGTGTCATTGGATGATGGTGTTTAGCTTGTCCGGGAGCGCGGTGTCATTGCCAGTGACATGGCTGGCTTTCCGTTTAGAATCTGTGATTGTCTGGAGTCCCTGCCACATACGTCTCATGTCTGAGCCATTGAATTGCGACTTTTACTTTGTCCTTGTACTGTCGTTATGCCTCTTTGATTGCCTTAAGGAGGTCACAACGGGTCTGTTTGTACATGTCCATGTTCCCAGTCACCTTGCCGTGGTTTAAATGCGGTGGTTCGTGCTTTCAGTTTTGTGCGAATGTGTCGATACTATTCTCAGAGGCGAACCCGGAACATTTCTCAGTTGTGATCAAAACCATTTGGAAGCATAGATTCCAATTGGTCAGACCAACGTTGAACAGTCCTTACCACGGGTGCTTCCTGTTTTAAGTTTTAAGGAGATCAGGACATTTCAAACTAATTACCGAACTTCCAGTTATTATAGAGTTGTCCAGCCTATAAAAATGTCCGGGCCTATGCCAAGAGTAATCTCAATCCAAATTGCACTATAGGAAGTTGGGTTCTTTAGGAAGTTGAGCCTTTTTCTAAATGGCATGTCATGGGGAAACTATGTGCAGTGGTGCTCAATGACACCCTATTTCATAAATAGTGCACTACTTTTGATCAGGGTCCATAGGGCTCTGGTCAAAAGTAGTGCCCTATTTAGGGAGTAGGGTGTCATTTGGGACTCATTCAGTGGCTTGGTTCTCTCTGCCATACTCATATCCTATCCCCTGGGCCTTGGCTCAACTACAGAGGGACCTACTTGGCTGAAGAAATGTAAAGTGACTCAGGAAATTAAAGTCAAACCACTAATTGGATTTAGATTAAAAGCTCAATGAAAGAAAGACAAAATTCCCTTACGTTGATTACTTTTTGCAAATCTAATCAGTGTTCCACATTGATTCAACGTCAATGTGTTCGGTTTTTGGGGTTGAAATGACGTAGAAACAACATTGATTCAACGTCATCACATAGATTTTTGGGGGTTGAAATGACGTGGAAACAACATTGATTCAACGTCATCACATAGATTTTTGGGGGTTGAAATGACGTGGAAACAACATTGATTCAACGTCATCACATAGATTTTTGTGAATGTAACAGAACAAAAGTTTATTTCTCATTGGACAGTTAGTGTTAAAAAAAAAAAATATTCACATCGCCCCAGAAATATATTTCCCTATTTTCATCAGATACCTTATCCAACATTTCAACAATTCCATCAAAATATTTAACATCAGCACTAGGTGGCCTATAGCAGAAACCAACTAGTATTGGTTTTGAATGTGGTCAATGCACCTATACCCATAGCGCCTCTAATCCATTCAACATTAAGTCCTTACATTGTTTAGCTGGAGTATGACTCTGGATGTAAACTGCAACTCCACCCTCCATATCTAATTCTGTCCCTCCTGAACAAATTGTATCCATGTATAGAGATCTCAGCATCGTCAAAAGTAGAGTCCAAGCGAGTCTCTGATATTTCCAATACATGAATATTGTTCCACTGCACTAGACAGCATATTTCATGAATTTTGTTCCTTAAACTGCATATATTCAAGTGAGTAATGAACAGACCTTTCTTTGGTAAATATAAGTATTTATATATCCAAACATGAATCGGAAGTTGTAATCTGAGAGAGACAAACTCAGGCTGTGTGTGTGTGAGGGGGGGTCGCTCTTCCTTACTCCTTGGGAGGGACAGTGAACAATCAGTTTGTCATACCTCAGATATACTATGTCACCTCGTTCTCTTGTAGCCTTCATGGCTGGTATTAGTTCCTTTCTTCTTTGACGGACTGAATCAGGGAAATCCTCATTGATGAAGATGAAAGACCCTTTTAAGGCGATTGGATTTTTCAAGGACTGCAAGCTTATCCTTGAACCTGAAGAATTTCACTACAATTGGCCCGGGTCTGGTTCCATTGGCACCACTATTGGCACCACTAGTGCCCCCTGGTTTCCCAGACCGGTGAGAACATTCCAGCTCAACCTGTCGATCCAATTGTAGCTCCTCAGAAAACAGCTTTCGAACTTTGTCCTCTGATTCAGCACGTCTCACTATTGGCTCTCCTAGATACCATCTATTACAAGATGATTTCTCATTGATTCTCCATCCAGGTAATCAGTCTTCCCATACATGTTCTGGAGGCCCTCCCTGACTGTGGTGACCTAGTTCTGTAGGCCCTCCCTGACTGTGGTGACCATGTTCAGTAGCCCCTCCCTGACTGTGGTGACCTAGTTCTGTAGGCCCTCCCTGACTGTGGTGACCTTGTTCAGTAGCCCCTCCCTGACTGTGGTGACCTAGTTCTGTAGGCCCTCCCTGACTGTGGTGACCTAGTTCTGTAGGCCCTCCCTGACTGTGGTGACCTTGTTCAGTAGCCCCTCCCTGACTGTGGTGACCTTGTTCTGTAGGCCCTCCCTGACTGTGGTGACCTTGTTCAGTAGCCCCTCCCTGACTGTGGTGACCTAGTTCTGTAGGCCCTCCCTGACTGTGGTGACCTAGTTCTGTAGGCCCTCCCTGACTGTGGTGACCTTGTTCAGTAGCCCCTCCCTGACCTTGGTGACCTTGTTCAGTAGGCCCTCCCTGACTGTGGTGACCTTGTTCAGTAGGCCCTCCCTGACTGTGGTGACCTTGTTCAGTAGGCCCTCCCTGACTGTGGTGACCTTGTTCAGTAGGCCCTCCCTGACTGTGGTGACCTTGTTCAGTAGGCCCTCCCTGACTGTGGTGACCTAGTTCTGTAGGCCCTCCCTGACTGTGGTGACCTTGTTCAGTAGGCCCTCCCTGACTGTGGTGACCTAGTTCTGTAGGCCCTCCCTGACTGTGGTGACCTAGTTCTGTAGGCCCTCCCTGACTGTGGTGACCTAGTTCTGTAGGCCCTCCCTGACTGTGGTGACCTAGTTCTGTAGGCCCTCCCTGACTGTGGTGACCTAGTTCTGTAGGCCCTCCCTGACTGTGGTGACCTTGTTCAGTAGCCCCTCCCTGACTGTGGTGACCTAGTTCTGTAGGCCCTCCCTGACTGTGGTGACCTAGTTCTGTAGGCCCTCCCTGACTGTGGTGACCTTGTTCAGTAGCCCCTCCCTGACTGTGGTGACCTTGTTCTGTAGGCCCTCCCTGACTGTGGTGACCTTGTTCAGTATCCCCTCCCTGACTGTGGTGACCTAGTTCTGTAGGCCCTCCCTGACTGTGGTGACCTAGTTCTGTAGGCCCTCCCTGACTGTGGTGACCTTGTTCAGTAGCCCCTCCCTGACTGTGGTGACCTTGTTCAGTAGGCCCTCCCTTACTGTGGTGACCTTGTTCAGTAGGCCCTCCCTGACTGTGGTGACCTTGTTCAGTAGGCCCTCCCTGACTGTGGTGACCTTGTTCAGTAGGCCCTCCCTGACTGTGGTGACCTTGTTCAGTAGGCCCTCCCTGACTGTGGTGACCTTGTTCAGTAGGCCCTCCCTGACTGTGGTGACCTAGTTCTGTAGGCCCTCCCTGACTGTGGTGACCTTGTTCAGTAGGCCCTCCCTGACTGTGGTGACCTAGTTCTGTAGGCCCTCCCTGACTGTGGTGACCTAGTTCTGTAGGCCCTCCCTGACTGTGGTGACCTAGTTCTGTAGGCCCTCCCTGACTGTGGTGACCTAGTTCTGTTGGCCCTCCCTGACTGTGGTGACCTAGTTCTGTAGGCCCTCCCTGACTGTGGTGACCTAGTTCTGTAGGCCCTCCCTGACTGTGGTGACCTAGTTCTGTAGGCCCTCCCTGACTGTGGTGACCTAGTTCTGTAGGCCCTCCCTGACTGTGGTGACCTAGTTCTGAAGGCCCTCCCTGACTGTGGTGACCTAGTTCTGTAGGCCCTCCCTGACTGTGGTGACCTTGTTCAGTAGGCCCTCCCTGACTGTGGTGACCTTGTTCAGTAGGCCCTCCCTGACTGTGGTGACCTAGTTCTGTAGGCCCTCCCTGACTGTGGTGACCTTGTTCAGTAGGCCCTCCCTGACTGTGGTGACCTAGTTCTGTAGGCCCTCCCTGACTGTGGTGACCTAGTTCTGTAGGCCCTCCCTGACTGTGGTGACCTAGTTCTGTAGGCCCTCCCTGACTGTGGTGACCTAGTTCTGTAGGCCCTCCCTGACTGTGATGACCTAGTTCTGTAGGCCCTCCCTGACTGTGGTGACCTAGTTCTGTAGGCCCTCCCTGACTGTGGTGACCTTGTTCAGTAGGCCCTCCCTGACTGTGGTGACCTAGTTCTGTAGGCCCTCCCTGACTGTGGTGACCTAGTTCTGTAGGCCCTCCCTGACTGTGGTGACCTAGTTCTGTAGGCCCTCCCTGACTGCACTAGTTTGTGTTTACCTTGAAACTTTTGCTCACGAGCTCCCCCCCCCAGCAGAAAATATTGAAGTGTATATTTAAAGGTGTTTCATGCCATTTCAAGCATTGCATCTAAATTATTTATTTTATTTTAAATTATTTAAATTATAAATTATCTATCTATCCATATTTTCATTTCATACCCATAGAATGCATTATAAAAAACATAACATGCTCTAGAAATGTAACTAAAATGGAAACTACATTGGGGTGTTTGGATGCAAGATGCAGTCCAGGTGAATGATTACCATATTTGGATGGCTGAACACTTTTCAGGTACCTTTGGCAAATCTTAATTTAGAATTATTATTTTTTTAAGGGGGGGGGGGGGGGGGATATAGTGATATACTGTAAATGTGTTTATTTAGTGCCATTTATCCATTTGCATTTGTGCTTCAGGTCAGGTTGTCCAAGACTACAAGAGCATTACATCCTGACCGAGCAGCAAGACCATTGACATCAGGAAATTCTACCAGGGCTGTGGACCTACCGTTTACAATGTGGATCAATGTATTGCCACAATGCAAGGAACTCCAAAGTTGTGAAATGTAAGCGCTTCTTTTTAGATGTTGTCAATCTTGACATAAGAGATTACATGTCTAAAGCATTATAACTTGTTAAGTTGTTATAACTGGACCTATATATATATATATATATACAAAAATAAAAAAACATTTTACCCCCTTTTTCTCCCCAATTTCGTGGTATCCAATTGTTTTAGTAGCTACTATCTTGTCGCTACAACTCCCATACGGGCTCGGGAGAGACGAATGTTGAAAGTCATGCGTCCTCCGATACACAACCCAACCAAGCCGCACTTAACACAACGAGCATCCAACCCGGAAGCCAGCCGCACCAATGTGTCGGAGGAAACACCGTGCACCTGGCAACCTTGGCTAGCGTGAACTGCGCCCGGGCCCGCCACAGGAGTCGCTGGTGCGCAATGAGACAAGGATATCCCTACCGGCCAAGCCCTCCCTAACCCGGACGACGCTATGCCAATTGTGCGTCGCCCCACGGACCTCCCGGTCGCGGCCGGTTATGACAGAGCCTGGGCGCGAACCCAGAGTCTCTGGTGGCACAGCTGGCGCTGAAGTACAGCTGCAGTACAGCGCCCACTGCGCCACCCGGGAGGCCCCTCTGGACCTATATTTTATTCGCGGGTGGTGGTAAAGCTGAATTGAGCCATCTTTGTCGCCAATGTTATATCTCGCTTAGCTGTCAAAGGCACATCTGCACAGTTTCACATTGTACATCACACTGTCGTTAAATGACATCTGACACTCATTCTGACAACCCATTCGTTCATCCATAAAGCTGCACACTGTCGTAAACCATAACAACATACAGTACGACGAACAGCACGTCGTACCATACATAACAGGTAGTATTGTGGAGTAACTACAATGTTGTTGATCTCTGTGTTCTCCTATCCAAGCCATTCAACTATGTGACTGTTTTAAAGTCACCATTGGCCTCATGGTGAAATCTCTGAGCCGGTTTCCTTCCTCTCTGGCAACTAAGTTAGGAAGGACGCCTGTATCTTTGTAGTGACTGGGTGTATTGATACACCATCCAAAGTATTATTCATAACTTCACCATCCTCAAAGGGATAAAAGTGTTTTACCCATAATACCCTTCTTTGCGAGGCATCGGAAAACCTTCCTGTTTTTTTTGTGGTTGAATCTGTGTTCGAAATTCACTTCTCGACTTACAGATCATTTTATGTGTGGGGTACAGAGATGAGATAGTCATTTAAAAATCATGTTATACACTATTATTGCCTACATAGTGCAACTTATTATGTGACTTGTTAAGCATATTATTACTCTTGAACTTATTTAGGCTTGCCATAACAAAGGGGTTGAATACTTATTGACTCAAGACATTTCAGCTTTTCATTTATTATTCATTTGTAAAGATCTCGAAAAACATAATTCCACTTTGACATTATGATTATGGGGTATTGTGTGAAGGCCAGGGACACAAAATCTCAATTGAATCCATTTTAAATTCAGGCTGTAACACAACAAAATGTGAATTAAGTCATGGTGTGTGAATACTTTCTGAAGGCACTGTACATTTGGATCTCAGACCAGCCAATGAATGGAATTATGGGTATTTTGTCATATTATCATAAAAACAAAATGTATAGTCATAAACCTAATGGTATTAAAGAAACTACCCAAATTGTTTAATGGCTGTGGTAGAAAAATATGAACCATTCTGCCTATGCCTTGTGCTTATTAATGATGTGATCTGTTTATTTGTCATGAAATATATATATTTTTTGTACAATATGTAGCATCCAATGTGATATGTTTTCTCATTCGTGTTGTACAATTACCAATAACCATGTTTTTTTTTTCTTTCATCTTTTACTGTAAACCTCTAATTTGTACAGCTGTAAATCCACCCCTCATTACCTTTCAAGGTTTGACAATGCAATACTAAGACCGTATCAAGTCAAGAATGACATAATGCCTGATTTTTATTTCACCTTTATTTAACCAGGTAGGCAAGTTGAGAACAAGTTCTCATTTACAATTGCGACCTGGCCAATATAAAGCAAAGCAGTTCGACACATACAACAACACAGAGTTACACATGGAGTAAAACAAACATACAGTCAATAATACAGTATAAACAAGTCTATATACGATGTGAGCAAATGAGGTGAGATAAGGGAGGTAAAGGCAAAAAAGGCCATGGTGGCAAAGTAAATACAATATAGCAAGTAAATACAATATAGCAAGTAAATACAATATAGCAAGTAAATACAATATAGCAAGTAAATACAATATAGCAAGTAAAACACTGGAGTGGTAGATTTGCAGTAGAAGAATGTGCAAAGTAGAAATAAAAAATAATGGGGTGCAAAGTAGCAAAATAAATAAATAAATACAGTAGGGGAAGAGGTAGTTGTTTGGGCTAAATTATAGATGGGCTATGTACAGGTGCAGTAATCTGTGAGCTGCTCTGACAGCTGGTGCTTAAAGCTAGTGAGGGAGATAAGTGTTTCCAGTTTCAGAGATTTTTGTAGTTCGTTCCAGTCATTGGCAGCAGAGAACTGGTAGGAGAGGCGGCCAAAGAAATAATTGGTTTTGGGGGTGACCAGAGAGATATATCTGCTGGAGCGCGTGCTACAGGTGGGTGATGCTATGGTGACCAGCGAGCTGAGATAAGGGGGGACTTTACCTAGCAGGGTCTTGTAGATGACATGGAGCCAGTGGGTTTGGCGACGAGTATGAAGCGAGGGCCAGCCAACGAGAGCGTACAGGTCGCAATGGTGGGTAGTATATGGGGCTTTGGTGACAAAACGGATGGCACTTTGATAAACTGCATCCAATTTGTTGAGTAGGGTGTTGGAGGCTATTTTGTAAATGACATCGCCGAAGTCGAGGATCGGTAGGATGGTCAGTTTTACAAGGGTATGTTTGGCAGCATGAGTGAAGGATGCTTTGTTGCGAAATAGGAAGCCAATTCTAGATTTAACTTTGGATTGGAGATGTTTGATGTGGGTCTGGAAGGAGAGTTTACAGTCTAACCAGACACCTAGGTATTTGTAGTTGTCCACGTATTCTAAGTCAGAGCCATCCAGAGTAGTGATGTTGGACAGGCGGGCAGGTGCAGGCAGCGATCGGTTGAAGAGCATGCATTTAGTTTTACTTGTATTTAAGAGCAATTGAACGCCACAGAAGGAGAGTTTTATGGCATTGAAGCTTGCCTGGAGGTTTGTTAACACAGTGTCCAAAGAAGGGCCAGAAGTATACAGAATGGTGTCGTCTGCGTAGAGGTGGATCAGAGACTCACCAGCAGCAAGAGCAACATCATTGATGTATACAGAGAAGAGAGTCGGTCCAAGAATTGAACCCTGTGGCACCCCCATAGAGACTGCCAGAGGTCCGGACAGCAGACCCTCCGATTTGAAACACTGAACTCAGAGAAGTAGTTGGTGAACCAGGCGAGGCAATCATTTGAGAAACCAAGGCTGTCGAGTCTGCCGTGAGGATGTGGTGATTGACAGAGTCGAAAGCCTTGGCCAGATCAATGAATACGGCTGCACAGTAATGTTTCTTATCGATGGCGGTTAAGATACCATTTAGGACCTTGAGCGTGGCTGAGGTGCACCCATGACCACCTCTGAAACCAGATTGCATAGCAGAGAAGGTATGGTGAGATTCGAAATGGTCGGTAATCTGTTTGTTGACTTGGCTTTCAAAGACCTTAGAAAGGCAGGGTAGGATAGATATAGGTCTGTAGCAGTTTGGGTCAAGAGGGTCCCCCACTTTGAAGAGGGGGATGACTGCAGCTGCTTTCCAATCTTTGGGAATCTCAAACGACACGAAAGAGAGGTTGAACAGGCTAGTAATAGGGGTGGCAACAATTTCGGCAGATCATTTTAGAAAGAAAGGGTCCCGATTGTCTAGCCCAGCTGATTTGTAGGGGTCCAGATTTTGCAGCTCTTTCAGAACATCAGCTGACTGGATTTGGGAGAAGGAGAAATGGGGAAGGCTTGGGTGAGTTGCTATGGGGGGTGCTGTTGACCGGGGTAGGGGTAGCCAGGTGGAAAGCATGGCCAGACGTAGAAAAATTCTTATTGAAATTCTCAATTATAGTGGATTTATCAGTGGTGACAGTGTTTCCTATCTTCAGTGCAGTGGGCAGCTGGGAGGAGGTGTTCTTATTCTCCATGGATTTTACAGTGTCCCAGAACTTTTTTGAGTTAGTGTTGCAGGAAGCAAATTTCTGCCTTGGCTTTTCTAACTGCCTGTGTATAATGGTTTCTAGCTTCCCTGAAAAGCTGCATATCACAGGGGCTGTTCGATGCTAATGCAGAACGCCATAGGATGTTTTTGTGTTGGTTAAGGGCAGTCAGGTCTGGGGAGAACCAAGGGCTATATCTGTTCCTGGTTCTAAATTTCTTGAATGGGGCATGCTTATTTAAGATGGTTAGGAAGGCATTTAAAAAAAATAACCAGGCATCCTCTACTGACGGGATGAGATCAATATCCTTCCAGGATACCCCGGCCAGGTCGATTAGAAAGGCCTACTCGCTGAAGTGTTTCAGGTAGCGTTTGACAGTGATGCGTGGAGGTCGTTAGACCGCTGACCCATTACGGATGCAGGCAATGAGGCAGTGATCGCTGAGATCTTGATTGAAGACAGCAGAGGTGTAATGACAAATGAGAAATGTCACCATAAGCATGTTTCATGCAGACAGAGTACTACAATCCCTTTAGGCTCAGCTGATAGTGTGCACCACAACAGCACAGTAGTCTTCCACATTTATTTCCTCTACAATTCAGAATAGAACGCACTACATACAGTACATTATAGAAGAGAGTAGGCCTAGAATTTGTGAAGGTCCCTTTCCTGAAACTGGTTTAGTAATTTAATAATCACCTTCACGGTAGATGGCAGCAGATGTGACGAAATGACCTCAAACCAATCCAAGGGAATAATCATTTTACACTTCCACTCGACTTGGATTTATCTGACGCAGACAGACAACAACACTGTTCTGAAATACGTAATAACACAGGGGGGGTTGCTGGCCTCGGTCTTGCAATTTGCCTGACCTACTAACATCAAACGTTATATCACACAGGGGTCCAGTCGTTCAACCTGTATCGGGGCAGGGGGTAATATCGGTCCGAGTTGAAGCGGGTTACACATGCTATCTGGACAGTGACATTGGTATGACACCGTTGACCTGCGACCATACACATTTACAGTGTCAACGGAATTGTACTCCGGAAGAAACTGTCAAGACTTGTTTTGGTTCCATCGTGCTCTTTTACGAGTCGACAGGTAATGTTAGCTGGTTAGCAAACCATATTATTTTTTAAATTGTCAAGACACATTTTTTTGCGTTTTAAACATGTCAAATAGTTTGCCAGTTTAACGGTTTAGTTCTCTTTGACCTGCTAACTATACCTCTCTTCCGGAATGCTCACTTGTTTTTCTATCGCTAGCCCCGTTTGCTAAGTTGTTAGCTGCCCCACTCCAATCCAAATCAGACATTGCCAGGCCTACCAGCTCTAGGGGGTGTTCATTTTGTTTAATAAATAGCTAGTTAGCACGTATCTACGCCAGCTACCTGTTGACAGGTGAACTTGAATGGCTAGCTAACTGTATTGTAAGTAAGGAGTTTAGTTTGTCAGATTTGTTTGACTTTGCTAGGTACTGTAGCTGTGGCCTGTGAAATTTAGCAGCTGTCCGAGATGATCCATGCTAGCTAATCCTGCTTCATTGTTTTTATTTGCTAGACCTCGACTAAAGTATGTCTTGCCCATGCACATCGGCCGCGAGGATATTCTTGAATTCAGCACAGAGAGGTAAGAACAGATTGCAATCTTGAGAAATTGTAATAACTACAGCTACTTATTCGCATTACATTTTAAACGCTTCTGCTAGCTAGCTAGCTAACTTGCTAACCAGCAAATGACAGTGCCTTCGCAAAGTATTCACACCACTTGACTTGTTCCACAATCTGTTGTTACAATGTGAGATAAAAATTGATTGAATTGTCCGTTTTTTTTGTCAACTATCTACACAAAATAGAAAGAACAATTCAAACTTTTTTTTAAATATATTATTTAAATTAAACACTAACCTTGATTAGATTCAAGTATTCAACCCCCTTAGTCAATACGTGTTAGAATCACCTTTGACAGTGATTACAGCTGTGTGTCTTTCTGGGTAAGTCTCCAAGAGCTTTTCACACCTGGATTGTGCAATATTTGTCCATTATTCTTTAAAAAAATATTTAAGCTCTGTCAAGTAGATTGTTGATTATTTCTAGACAGCCATTTTCATGTCTTGCCATAGATTCTAAAGACCGTTTAAGTCTAAACTGTAACTAGGCCCCTCAGAAACATTCAATGTTGTGTTGGTAAGCAACTCCAGTGTATATTTGGCCTTGTGTTTTAGGTTATTGTCCTGCTGAAAGTTGACTTTGTCTCCCAGTGTCTGTTTGCCTGTGCTTAGCTCTATTCTGTTTCTTTTTATCAAAAAAAAAACTCCCTAGTCCTTGCCGATGACAAGCATACCCATAACATGATGCAGCTACCACCAGGCTTGAAAATATGAAGAGTGGATGTGTTGTGTTGGATTTGCCCCAAACATGATGCTTTGTATTCAGGACATAAAGTTAATTTCTTTGCTACATGTTTTTGCAGTTTTACCTTAGTGCCTTTTTGCAAACATGATGCTTTCTTTATGTTCACTCTGTCATTTATGTTAGTATTGTGGAGTAACTACAGTGTTTTTGTTACATCCTCAGTTATCTCATATCACAGCCTTAAACTCTAACTGTTTTAAAATCACCATTGGCCTCTTGGTGAAATCCCTGAGTGGTTTCCTTCCTTTCTGGAAACTGTGTTAGGAAGGGCGTCTGTAACTTTGTAGTGATTGGGTATATTGATGCACCATCTAAAGTGTAATTAATAACTTCACCATGCTCAAAGGGACATTCAATGTGTGCTTATTTTTTTTGCGAACCATTGGAAAACCTCCCTGGTCTTTGTGGTTGAATCTGTGCTTGAAATTCACTGCTCGACTGAGGGACCTTACAGATAATTGTATGTGTGGGGTATAGAGATGGGGATGTAATTTTAAAATCATGTTAAACGCTATTATTGCACACAGAGTGGGCCCATGCAACTTATGTTACTTGTTAAGCACATTTTTACTCCTGAACTTATTTCGGCTTGCCATAACTAAGGGGTTGAATACTGATTGACTCAAGACATTTCAGCTTTTAATTTTTTAATTTTTTAAATAAAAATGTCTAAACTTAATTCCACCCTGACATTGTGGGGTATTGAGTGTATATCAGTGACACAAAATATCATGGTGATCGATTTTAAATTCATGCTGTAACAACAATGTGGAAAAAGTTATGGCGTGATGGCACTGTAGCTCAATTTCAGTGGATAAGCTAAAGTTATGTGACGTTGACCTCGTGAACTACGCCGTGTTCATGTGATAGTCGGGAACTCGTGAACTGAATTCTCCCGACTTGATAACTGGTTGAACGCGGCACGTTGTATAACTACAACCAGTTAGCAAGTCGGAAATGTCAGACTTTCCTAGTTCCGACTAGCACGTGGACGCAGCACAAGTTTTGAAAACGGGTCACCTGTTGCATCCATTTATGATACATGGTGGTGTGAGAAAATTGAGTGCGATGTCACAAATGCAGCGTTCATGAGGTGGCAGCTAGCTAGCTATATTTCCATAATACCAATAGTTGATGTTGACATTTGGGGCGAGTTTGTTTTTTGAAATGTCAAAGTGAATGGATTATAACACCGGCCAAAACATTTGGTTGCATGGTGTTTCTGTTGTACAGGGCTGTCTTGTTCTCGGGTTCAGCTCTATGCTTTGAGCAGACCTGGTTGGGGTTTTCGTGAAGCTCCTCTACCTCGCATAGTCCAAGTGAGATCCTTCCATGAAACTGCAGTATGTTTTGCCTCTAAAGATGGAACGACTAAGGATGGATCCAGCGATGGAGGAAAGGTAAACCTGATTCCACTGGATTGTGTCATGTCTGTTTGACACCTTTTTTCTTTCTTTCTTTAAAAAACAAAAAGTATGAATCACACACTGGTGACTAGCTTGGACCCAGATCAGTTTGTGCTGTCTTTCGTACTGCTATGGTCATTGCCAAACATGGCATAACAACGTGGAAGGACGGCATAAACAGATCTGGGAACAAGCTAAGTGATGACAGCCATAATGTAATGACTGAACTGAAATGGAATTAAACTCTGACAAGGCACAAGAATAGACTTTCTAATAAATCAAAATGTGCAGAATACAACAACTGTAGACTTTACCGTGAAATGCTTACTCAGGAGCCTTTTCCCAACAATGCAGTGTTTAAAAGTAAGAAAATTTGTCAAATAAAAAAGGAAATTGGAACACAATAACAATAACAAGGTAATATACAAGGAGTACCAGTACCGAGTCAATGGGCAGGGACACAAAGGGATTGCGGTAATATGTAAATGTGGGTAGGAGTAGAAATGACTATCAGGATAGATAATAAAGAGAAGCAGCAGCGGAATTTGAAGATTGTTTGAGTGTCAGTGTAGTGTGTCGGAGAGTCGGCGCGGTGTGTCGGAGAGTCGGCGTGGTGCGGTGTGTCGGAGAGTCGGCGTGGTGCGGTGTGTCGGAGAGTCGGCGTGGTGTGTCGGAGAGTCGGCGCGGTGTGTCGGAGAGTCAGCGTGGTGCGGTGTGTCGGAGAGTCCGTCTAGTGTATCGGTGTGTCGGCGTGGTGCGGTGTGTCGGAGAGTCCGTCTAGTGTATCGGTGTGTCGGAGAGTCGGCGCGGTGCGGTGTGTCGGAGAGTCGGCGCGGTGTGGTGTGTCGGAGAGTCGGCGCGGTGTGGTGTGTCGGAGAGTCAGTGTGGTGTGGCGTGTCGGCGAGTCAGTGTGGTGGGTCGGAGATTCGGTGTGGTGGGTTGGAGAGTCAGTGTAGTGTGCATAGAGTCAGTGTGGTGTGTTGGAGAGTCAGTGTAGTGTGATGGAGTGTGCATAGAGTCAGTGTAATACATGCTACAACCCCAGTGGTTTCAATAAGTGATAGCTACTGTACATAGAAACAAGTTTCCTCTGTGTCTAAATTATGTTTTTCTGCTGTGTTGCATTCATGATACAATCTCTCTCTCTCTCTCTCCTTTGTGTCCATCATATATGCAGAAGAGCATCAGTGAAGGAAAGAGATTGGCGGGCTCTTCTGGTGGATCAGGGAAGGGGGGTAACCAGCTGCACTGTCCCAAATGTGGAGACCCATGTACACATGTAGAGACCTTTGTATGTGAGGACCAAAAAATACTCCATTCACATGGGCTGTGTTTTCTAAAGACTCCAGTTGCAGAAAAAGCAGCCGTATAAAATGATTGACTTGTCACACAGTCACCTACTGTTTTTATTAAATCAGAAACGCGATAAAGAAACATTTCAATATTCTCACTTCTTGTTTTGTTTCTCTTCAGCGTCAACACGTTTTGTGAAGTGTGAGAAATGCCATCACTTCTTCGTGGTTCTCTCTGAGACGGACTCTAAGAAGGGCCTGAATAAAGAAGCAGAGTCGCCCGCTGAGGCTGTCAAAATGGCCTTCGCACAGAAACCTCCCCCGCCACCCAAAAAGGTAGGAGCACAGAAACCTCCCCCCGCCACACAAAAACGTCCCCCGCCACACAGAAACGTCCCCCGCCACCCAAAAAGGTACGAGCACAGAAACCTCCCCCCGCCACACAGAAACCTCCCCCCGCCACACAGAAACTCCCCCGCCACACAGAAACCTCCCCCCGCCACACAGAAACCTCCCCCCGCCACACAGAAACCTCCCCCCGCCACACAGAAACCTCCCCCCGCCACTCAAAAAGGTACGAGCACCAATGACAACAAACAACAACTGGTTCTAGTTTCTATGATGTAATGATTATCCTTAAACAGGAACTACTATGGTAATGCTGCTGGTATACCTGGTGCTGTCATTAAGCAATACGTTCCGAGGTGGTGTGGTGTATGGCCAATATACCACGGCTAAGGGCTGTTCTTAGGCACGACAACGCAAGGTGGAGTACATTGGCCATATACCACAAACCCCCGAGGTACCTTATTGCTATTATTAACTGGTTACCAACTTAATTAGAGCAGTAAAAATAAATGTTTTGTCATACACATGGTATACGGTCTGATATACCACAGCAGTCAGCCAATCAGCATTCAGTGCTCGAACCACCCAGTTTATAATGCATTATGATACAGTTCATGTATTGTTAGACTTGTCATGAAGAGCAAGTATGACCACGTAATATTGTCTTATAGTCGTTGAACCTGCCTTTCAGATCTATGCCTACCTGGACAAGTACGTAGTGGGTCAGTCCTATGCTAAGAAAGTGCTGGCGGTAGCTGTGTATAATCACTACAAGAGAATCTACAACAACATCCCTGCTGGGAGCAGACAGGTGGAGGTGGAGAAACAGGCCTCGCTCACTCCACGAGGTCAGTAGTACAGTCTACTGTTAGTTAGAAACAGGCCTCATTCACCCCGAGGTCAGTAGTACAGTCTACTGTTAGTTAGAAACAGGCCTCGCTCACCACGAGGTCAGTAGTACAGTCTACTGTTAGTTAGAAACAGGCCTCGCTCACACCACGAGGTCAGTAGTACAGTCTACTGTTAGTTAGAAACAGGCCTCGTTCACCACGAGGTCAGTAGTACAGTCTGCTGTTAGTTAGAAACAGGCCTCGCTCACTCCACGAGGTCAGTAGTACAGTCTACTGTTAGTTAGAAACAGGCCTTGTTCACCCCGAGGTCAGTAGTACAGTCTACTGTTAGTTAGAAACAGGCCTCGCTCACTCCACGAGGTCAGTAGTACAGTCTACTGTTAGTTAGAAACAGGCCTTGTTCACCCCGAGGTCAGTAGTACAGTCTACTGTTAGTTAGAAACAGGCCTTGTTCACCACGAGGTCAGTAGTACAGTCTGCTGTTAGTTAGAAACAGGCCTCGCTCACCCCGAGGTCAGTAGTACAGTCTACTGTTAGTTAGAAACAGGCCTCGCTCACCCCGAGGTCAGTAGTACAGTCTACTGTTAGTTAGAAACAGGCCTCACACCACGAGGTCAGTAGTACAGTCTACTGTTAGTTAGAAACAGGCCTCATTCACCCCGAGGTCAGTAGTACAGTCTACTGTTAGTTAGAAACAGGCCTCGCTCACCCCGAGGTCAGTAGTACAGTCTACTGTTAGTTAGAAACAGGCCTCGCTCACCCCGAGGTCAGTAGTACAGTCTACTGTTAGTTAGAAACAGGCCTCGCTCACCCCGAGGTCAGTAGTACAGTCTACTGTTAGTTAGAAACAGGCCTCATTCACCCGAGGTCAGTAGTACAGTCTACTGTTAGTTAGAAACAGGCCTCGCTCACCCCGAGGTCAGTAGTACAGTCTACTGTTAGTTAGAAACAGGCCTCGTTCACCCCGAGGTCAGTAGTACAGTCTACTGTTAGTTAGAAACAGGCCTCGTTCACCCCGAGGTCAGTAGTACAGTCTACTGTTAGTTAGAAACAGGCCTCCTTCACCCCGAGGTCAGTAGTACAGTCTACTGTTAGTTAGAAACAGGCCTCGCTCACTCCACGAGGTCAGTAGTACAGTCTACTGTTAGTTAGAAACAGGCCTCGCTCACCCCGAGGTCAGTAGTACAGTCTACTGTTAGTTAGAAACAGGCCTTGTTCACCACGAGGTCAGTAGTACAGTCTACTGTTAGTTAGAAACAGGCCTTGTTCACCACGAGGTCAGTAGTACAGTCTACTGTTAGTTAGAAACAGGCCTTGTTCACCACGAGGTCAGTAGTACAGTCTACTGTTAGTTAGAAACAGGCCTTGTTCACCACGAGGTCAGTAGTACAGTCTACTGTTAGTTAGAAACCGGCCTCGTTCACCCCGAGGTCAGTAGTACAGTCTACTGTTAGTTAGAAACAGGCCTCGCTCACCCCGAGGTCAGTAGTACAGTCTACTGTTAGTTAGAAACAGGCCTTGTTCACCACGAGGTCAGTAGTACAGTCTACTGTTAGTTAGAAACCGGCCTCGTTCACCCCGAGGTCAGTAGTACAGTCTACTGTTAGTTAGAAACAGGCCTCGCTCACCCCGAGGTCAGTAGTACAGTCTACTGTTAGTTAGAAACAGGCCTTGTTCACCACGAGGTCAGTAGTACAGTCTACTGTTAGTTAGAAACAGGCCTCGTTCACCACGAGGTCAGTAGTACAGTCTACTGTTAGTTAGAAACAGGCCTCGTTCACCACGAGGTCAGTAGTACAGTCTACTGTTAGTTAGAAACAGGCCTCGCTCACCCGGAGGTCAGTACAGTTAGTCATTTGGTTGAACACTTTAATTTAATTTTTTAAAGTTTGCTTACTTCAAAATAGTAGAATTTCATTAGGCAACAGTGTTATACTTTCATTATTATGATCAAAGAACTAACCACTGTTTACTAGAATGTTCTGAAACTCCTGTTCAGTGGTCAGTCACCTCCAAGGTGCTCTCGTCTGTATCATTTGGCATTTGCTCAATGATTTACTTTTACCCCCACGATCAACATCTTAAATGGACGATGATAATGGATTTCAACAAGATAATGGATTTCAACAAGATGATAATGGATTTAACAAGATGATAATGACAAGAATCAACAGTGGAATCTGATACTCTCTTACAAGGCTGCAGTGATAATAATGATGATGTCATCCTCTCTATAGAACTAGAGACGAGAAGACGGGAGGATGAGTACAGATTCACAAGTAAGTGATTTGATTGGTCGACCTTGCATAGCTTTCTCCGTATCATTGGCTATTTTAAACATGACACTTTTTGATTTTCAAGAATTGCTCAAATGCCAAAGTTTACAGACAAAACTCATAGTATCTTGTTGTCAATGACTTGTCGTTTTGCGGGTGTGTTAGATTAATTATTTTATAAATAATTTTCCATATGATTTTAAGTGTAATAAATTGTGGTGGTGGAAACAATCGATAGTTACATATCGGGATATTATTTTGATGATATATTATATCTTATCGTTTTTTTGTTTTTTTTACAAAATCGCAATATTATTTTTGCCCTAGTTGGCTCTACCTGCACCAACACAATATGTTTGCAACATCGAATCACAGTATAGACACAGTACATATAGAATCGTGAGAATGGTATGGTGATAATATGGTATGTTGATAATATGGTATGGTGAGGTCTCTCAGTATGGTGATAATATAGTATGGTGATAATATGGTATGGTGAGGTCCCTCAGTATGGTGATAATATGGTATGGTGATAATATAGTATGGTGATAATATGGTATGGTGATAATATGGTATGGTGAGGTCCCTCAGTATGGTGATAATATGGTATGGTGAGGTCCCTCAGTATGGTGATAATATGGTATGGTGATAATATGGTATGGTGAGGTCCCTCAGTATGGTGATAATATGGTATGGTGAGGTCCCTCAGTATGGTGATAATATGGTATGGTGATAATATGGTATGGTGAGGTCCCTCAGTATGGTGATAATATGGTATGGTGATAATATGGTATAGTGATAATATGGTATGGTGAGGTCCCTCAGTATGGTGATAATATGGTATGGTGAGGTCCCTCAGTATGGTGATAATATGGTATGGTGATAATATGGTATGGTGAGGTCCCTCAGTATGGTGATAATATAGTGTTGTGAGGTCCCTCAGTATGGTGATAATATGGTATGGTGATAATATGGTATGGTGATAATATGGTATGGTGAGGTCCCTCAGTATGGTGATAATATGGTATGGTGATAATATGGTATGGTGAGGTCCCTCAGTATGGTGATAATATGGTATGGTGATAATATGGTATAGTGATAATATGGTATGGTGAGGTCCCTCAGTATGGTGATAATATAGTGTTGTGAGGTCCCTGGAAATTCCCAGCCCCAGTAATAAATAATCTGTGTGCACGTTGTGAACTCGATGTAGCTAGTCGCCATGCTGAACAGATAAGGTGTCCCAATGACCCAGAAAATACATTTGTAGTCAAATTAATTTATATGGCCCTTCGTACATCAGCTGATATCTCAAAGTGCTGTACAGAAACCCAGCCTAAAACCCCAAACAGCAAGCAATGCAGGTGTAGAAGCACGGTGGCTAGTCTTGCTATCTATCCCAGCCTTCGGCCCTGCTCTCCTCATTCACACCAGGGTTCAAATATTATTTTGCAGTTTTTACGACTATTCTAGTGGTTCCATTGTGGTTCCATTGCACCAGGCAAGCTCAATCAAGCACATATAAAGTATTTGAAATGATTTTGAATACTATTTGAACCCAGGTCTGCTTTTCTTCATTTCGGTAACTCCACACTGGTTCCCAGTTCAGTTTAGCAGTGCAGGGTGCATGTATTTTTAGATTGAACTTGGACCTATTGCTGCAATGGCAGCAGGCAGCACCACAGATACTGATACTTCACATTATAACTAGAGAGCCTAGATTATGCAATATCATGCCCAGGGAAAAAAACACACAAAAAACAAGACCCAAACTTGTTATAAATATATAACACAATTCATTAATACATTACATACTTTTAATACAACTTAAGTTGCCAGATCACAGAGAGTAGGCCAACATTGCATAGCCTGTTCGGGAAAAGTTACCTTTTATTGCCTGGTCATTGCTATGAGGGATGGGAAACATTGACCCAAAATGGATTCCCCTAGCCTGGGTGCCAGTCTTTTTTCCTGCCCTCTCGCCAACTCCTTTATGGAATCAGTCATGTCGAAGAAGCTTGACAAAGATGGCAGTGGAGTTGACATTTGGCAAGAGAACAAACCGATCTGGGACCAGGTTAGAATTCACCACTGTCCCGCTGCCAAATCTGAACCCAAATATACAATACGACTGTTTCTTGTTTACGTTTGTCATTATAGAACTCCTTCAAATAGCAGGGATCAGTCCCCATGGCAACGCCCTGGGAGCCTCCATGCAGCAACAGGCCACTCAGCAGGCTCCTCAGGAGAGGAGGGGCGGAGACGTGTTAGACTCCACACACACCGACATCAAACTGGAGAAGAGCAACATCGTGCTGCTAGGCCCCACCGGATCAGGTTAGTAGACTACTCGTGACGTCATCAAAGTGGTTCTGACATCACTCGTGACGTCATCAAAGCAGTTCTGACATCACTCGTGACGTCATCAAAGCAGTTCTGACATCACTCGTGACGTCATCAAAGCAGTTCTGGCATCACTCGTGACGTCATCAAAGCAGTTCTGGCATCACTCGTGACGTCATCAAAGCAGTTCTGGCATCACTCGTGACGTCATCAAACCAGTTCTGGCATCACTCGTGACGTCATCAAACCAGTTCTGGCATCACTCGTGACGTCATCAAACCAGTTCTGGCATCAGTGTGAGACGACCTAAATGCGTTGTGCCTCGTACCTTAAATATCCTGGGACAAAAAGCCAAGGCACTTCTAATTCATTTTGGTACCATTTATTTTAGTTATAAACAGGGTACATTTCTATATACTGTACTTTATACCATCTACTGCATCTTGTCTATGCTGTTCGGCTATCGCTCATCCATATTTTTATATGTACATATTCTCATTCCCGTCTTTTAGATTTGTGTGTATTAGATAGTTGTGAAATTGTTAGATTACTTGTTAGATATTACTGCACGGTCGGAACTAGAAGCACAAGCATTTCGCTACACTCGCATTAACATCTGCTAACCATGTGTATGTGACCAATAACATTTGATTTGATTTGGGTAGTGTTCAGTTTTTTTAGGGCCTTAAGCGAGATTTGGTTGGGGGGGGTCTGTCACAGACAAAGACAGGACAGTTGAAACTGGATCAGCAGCGCGACCAGGTAGTCCTGAGACATGGACCTAGGGAGAGAGAGAATTAGAGCGAGCATACTTAAATTCACACAGGACACCAGATAAGACAGGGGAATTTCACCAGATGTATCGGACTGACCCTAGCCCCCGGGCACATAGGCTATTGCAGCATAGATACTGGAGGCTGAGACAGGGGGAGTCGGGGGACATAGTGGCCACGTCCAAAGACACCCCCGGACAGGGCCAACCATGCAGGAGGTTATATGTGTAATCTGCTTGAAACAGTAAAGTGACTTACCTTACAGATACAAGGCAGACATTTCCACTCCATTCAAATGCAAATAATTTGATTCATGCACTCTGGCTGTCGTGGTTTTATTTGAACTCTGTCCTTCCCTCATCTAAACTGATATTATTTCAGTAGAACTCGATTATGATTTTTTAAAAATTCTCTCCCATATCTATCGATCTATCGATCTATCTATCTATCTATCTATCTATCTATCTATCTATCTATCTATCTATCTATCTATCTATCTATCTATCTATCTATCTATCTATCTATCTAGTGTTTTTATTCATAACATGTTAGAATGTTAAAACCTTTATTGACATGGGATGAAGGAAAATAAGAAGCAGAATACATGCATTGTGTCAGACCCGTGATTTACAAACAAACAAACTGCAGTGAAATACATCCTTACTGTCCTTCCACATTCTTTACTGTACTTTCCCAGGCAAGACATTGTTGGCCCAGACCCTGGCCAAGTGTCTAGATGTACCCTTTGCCATCTGTGATTGTACCACCCTGACCCAGGCTGGCTACGTGGGGGAGGATATCGAGTCTGTTATCGCCAAGCTGCTGCAGGATGCAAACTACTCTGTGGATAAAGCACAGCAAGGTGGGTGAATCACAAACTCTGTTTTCTGGGTTCTTTTACGACTGTTTAAAGACATGCTCCGGTACTATGGCGACTAAGAAAATATTTGGCTTTTGGGGCTGGATGTGTCAATGTGCAGTTCATGGATAATCTATGAGGAGAATTACTGTTTTACCTCAATTAGCCACCCAATCAGATAAAGTAACTGCATTCTTGAAGATGTGCAGTGCCATTTTCCCTACATTTCCCCCGCCAGCCCCCTAACAATTCAAGTTCTAGCCAATGAGCTTCAGCCCTGAGAGAGAGAGAGAGAGAGAGAGAGAGAGAGAGAGAGAGAGAGAGAGAGAGAGAGAGAGAGAGAGAGAGAGAGAGAGAGAGAGAGAGAGAGAGAGAGAGAGAGAGAGAGAGAGAGAGAAGAGAGAGAGAGAGAGAGAGAGAGAGAGAGAGAGAGAGAGAGAGAGAGAGAGAGAGAGAGAGAGAGAGAGAGAGAGAGAGAGAGAGAGAGAGAGAGAGAGAGAGAGAGAGAGAGAGAGAGCTCTTTAATAGACCTGTTTTACAAGCACTAGTATTATGAAAAAGGAACTACATTTGGACTGTGTTCTGCAACTTCCTAATAAGCCCCTTTGAACAATATATGGTTTTGTCCTTACCCCTCTGAAAGACATCCAGGTTGGAGAGTTTCTGGGTGGAGCAGTTGTTGTGGTGGGTGCCTTGCTCAATGGGCGCAATGGCATCTATGAGTTGATACCCAACAACCCTTCGGTTGCCAGCTCACTTCCCGACAGATTTTTACCTGTCAGACCCGGGATTCGGACTGGCAACCGTCCGGTTGCTGGCTCATCTCTCTCTAACTGCTCATTTAGCTTTTTTGGAACAGTATGCAAAGAGCTCTTTCAACTGAACATCACAAATACTTTTTTTACTGAGCTAACCTGCTCCAGGGTGTTGTTCCACAGCTGACCCTGTGTTGTTTCCTGCCTATTGTACTCTCTCTGTGTCTCTGTCTCTGTGTGTGATGTATAGAGAGGGGTTGGGAATAACCTAGGACAGCAAAAAGACCCATTTCTGATTCCCATTAGAGGATAAAGTTGTCATTTTTTCTGTGGTTTCCCTGTACAATAGGCATAGTGTTTCTCGATGAGGTGGACAAGATCGGCAGTGTTCCTGGGATCCACCAGCTCAGAGACGTAGGAGGAGAGGGTGTACAACAGGTCAGTACTGTTCTACACTGTCCACAAGTCTAGTAGATGCCTCTAGTGTGTAGAGGGGAGGTATTCAACTCTATCTTTAACACTACATACCTCTAATAATGACACTTTAGTTAATGTTCAAACACTCGCCCTGTCATCTACGTACCTCTAATAATGATCAGGGATGCAAACTAGTCACCTTTAGGAGAAATTTGCCATTTTTAATCCAAAATAGGTGACCTACCTGATTCGTGTAGATCAGATGGCCGATGGGGGGGGGGGGGGGGTGCTTTGGATCACTACTGGCTGTAAGCGAACAAGTGATGCGCGTTTACCGCTATACTGTCTGTATCCAAGTCTCAGCCAATTGTCCACATAACAACAGAATGCAGCACGCTGCTGAAGAGAGAAGAGACAACCAATTTGCTAGTTACAGCATCAGCGTGCACCCTGGGAAGACAGCAGAGAGTAGAAAGGCAGTTTGACAGTTACAGCATCAGCGTGCACCCTGGGAAGACAGCAGAGAGTAGAAAGGCAGTTTGACAGTTACAGCATCAGCGTGCACCCTGGGAAGACGGCAGAGAATAGAAAGGCAGTTTGACAGTTACAGCAGCGCGTCCCCTGGACGGTAAACGAAGAGGTAGGTGAGAAGCCTGACCACGGAGATGGGGATCAGAAGGTGAGGAAGCGTACTTCATGAGCTGTAACCAAAGAAAAAAAAACTGCCATTTGGAAAGGTGAGGGAGAAAGTGTGGTGGAACAAGTATTGTTAGCATTGTTAATTAAGTAACGTTATCTTGTTAGCTGGATCGAATTCTCCATTAGCTAGCCAGAGAAATGTTGAGCAACATCTGATCAAATAACTTATCTGATCAAATCATTTAGTTAATAGTGTGAAAATGAACTGGCTAATAAAGTCACAGCTAGCGTTAGCTAGCTATCGTTACAACACCAGATAAGCTAACATGAATAACCTAACCAATTCACTATAGTATTAACTGGTATACGACTCCTTGCCCTCCCAAGTTATAACGCGCTAGTTGCTTACTGGACCCTGGCAATCTGTGTGCAGTGTTGACTAGATAACTAGCTAACAAACTAACTACTATCTGTGAACCAATGTTTTCCCTCTACAGTATGTGGTTAATTTTCAGAATGAGAGAATTAGGTGAAAATGAGGCGTTGCTTGTTAAACAAGGTGGATTCAGGGATGAAGTGTAGCTGGAGCTGGGCCTGGCTTAAGCTGGATGCCACTATAGAGGTGAAAAGACACACACTTTCCCTCTTTCTCACTTCTTCAATACAGTGGATAAAAATGGGAATGTCAGGTGTTACTCTGCCTGAAAGAGATCAATTATGCCACAAAGGGTATCATGCTCTGCTGGTACGTTGTAGAACAGATGTCCACAGGCAGAAAGTGTACAGTGTAGTAATGTGCAGTGTGTAGCCCTATGATATTGCTTTTGTTGTGTTGAACTTGACAGTAACACTTGTCTGTGAGTGAATGAAGGGGAACTATTACATTTTTAACTCTGTGAATGTTATTTTTGCACACATGTAGCCTTGTGCACTTGATCGATGTCTACTATAGTGGCCAAATATTTTGAGTTAAAAATAGAATGCCTGTTTGTTTTATTCTATTTCTACTTTAAGATGAGTCGTCTTCGTCCCCCCCCCCCCCCCCCCCCCCCCCCCAGTGCAATATTTAGATGTGTGTGGCCACAAGCCTTCTATTGTAAAGGCTGTCATGGCTAACTGCAATATGAGTGTATTGTTTGGCTAACTGCAGTATGAGTGTATTGTTTGGCTAACTGCAGTATGAGTGTATTGTTTGGCTAACTGCAATATGAGTGTATTGTTTGGCTAACTGCAATATGAGTGTATTGTTTGGCTAACTGCAATATGAGTGTATTGTTTGGCTAACTGCAATATGAGTGTATTGTTTGGCTAACTGCAGTATGAGTGTATTGTTTGGCTAACTGCAGTATGAGTGTATTGTTTGGCTAACTGCAGTATGAGTGTATTGTTTGGCTAACTGCAGTATGAGTGTATTGTTTGGCTAACTGCAGTATGAGTGTATTGTTTGGCTAACTGCAATATGAGTGTATTGTTTGGCTAACTGCAATATGAGTGTATTGTTTGGCTAACTGCAATATGAGTGTATTGTTTGGCTAACTGCAATATGAGTGTATTGTTTGGCTAACTGCAATATGAGTGTATTGTTTGGCTAACTGCAATATGAGTGTATTGTTTGGCTAACTGCAATATGAGTGTATTGTTTGGCTAACTGCAATATGAGTGTATTGTTTGGCTAACTGCAGTATGAGTGTATTGTTTGGCTAACTGCAGTATGAGTGTATTGTTTGGCTAACTGCAGTATGAGTGTATTGTTTGGCTAACTGCAGTATGAGTGTATTGTTTGGCTAACTGCAGTATGAGTGTATTGTTTGGCTAACTGCAGTATGAGTGTATTGTTTGGCTAACTGCAGTATGAGTGTATTGTTTGGCTAACTGCAGTATGAGTGTATTGTTTGGCTAACTGCAATATGAGTGTATTGTTTGGCTAACTGCAATATGAGTGTATTGTTTGGCTAACTGCAATATGAGTGTATTGTTTGGCTAACTGCAATATGAGTGTATTGTTTGGCTAACTGCAATATGAGTGTATTGTTTGGCTAACTGCAATATGAGTGTATTGTTTGGCTAACTGCAGTATGAGTGTATTGTTTGGCTAACTGCAGTATGAGTGTATTGTTTGGCTAACTGCAGTATGAGTGTATTGTTTGGCTAACTGCAGTATGAGTGTATTGTTTGGCTAACTGCAGTATGAGTGTATTGTTTGGCTAACTGCAGTATGAGTGTATTGTTTGGCTAACTGCAGTATGAGTGTATTGTTTGGCTAACTGCAGTATGAGTGTATTGTTTGGCTAACTGCAGTATGAGTGTATTGTTTGGCTAACTGCAGTATGAGTGTATTGTTTGGCTAACTGCAGTATGAGTGTATTGTTTGGCTAACTGCAGTATGAGTGTATTGTTTGGCTAACTGCAGTATGAGTGTATTGTTTGGCTAACTGCAGTATGAGTGTATTGTTTGGCTAACTGCAGTATGAGTGTATTGTTTGGCTAACTGCAATATGAGTGTATTGTTTGGCTAACTGCAGTATGAGTGTATTGTTTGGCTAACTGCAGTATGAGTGTATTGTTTGGCTAACTGCAATATGAGTGTATTGTTTGGCTAACTGCAATATGAGTGTATTGTTTGGCTAACTGCAGTATGAGTGTATTGTTTGGCTAACTGCAGTATGAGTGTATTGTTTGGCTAACTGCAGTATGAGTGTATTGTTTGGCTAACTGCAGTATGAGTGTATTGTTTGGCTAACTGCAGTATGAGTGTATTGTTTGATTTGAGTGTCGTTTGCAGTAAAGTCTTGGCAACAAATAACATTGGATTGCTTTCTTTAAAAACATTTTAGCTGTGAGTTAGGTTCTCATGAACCACTTTTTATTTTACACACAGTCTGATCATGTAGATCATATTCTGTGTTGTTTAATTAGTTAAAGCTCACATTTCCCCCTAGCAGCCCTTCCCCCTAGTAGCCTAGTGGTTAGAGTGTAGAGGTGGCAGGTAGCCTAGTGGTTAGAGGGTAGGGGCGGCAGGTAGCCTAGTGGTTAGAGGGTAGGGTGGCAGGTAGCCTAGTGGTTAGAGGGTAGGGGCGGCAGGTAGCCTAGTGGTTAGAGGGTAGGGGCGGCAGGTAGCCTAGTGGTTAGAGGGTAGGGGCGGCAGGTAGCCTAGTGGTTAGAGGGTAGGGGCGGCAGGGTAGCCTAGTGGTTAGAGGGTAGGGGCGGCAGGTAGCCTAGTGGTTAGAGGGTAGGGGCGGCAGGGTAGCCTAGTGGTTAGAGGGTAGAGGCGGCAGGTAGCCTAGTGGTTAGAGGGTAGGGGCGGCAGGTAGCCTAGTGGTTAGAGGGTAGGGGCGGCAGGTAGCCTAGTGGTTAGAGGGTAGGGGCGGCAGGTAGCCTAGTGGTTAGAGGGTAGGGGCGGCAGGTAGCCTAGTGGTTAGAGGGTAGGGGCGGCAGGTAGCCTAGTGGTTAGAGGGTAGGGGCGGCAGGTAGCCTAGTGGTTAGAGGGTAGGGGCGGCAGGTAGCCTAGTGGTTAGAGGGTAGGGGCGGCAGGTAGCCTAGTGGTTAGAGGGTAGGGGCGGCAGGTAGCCTAGTGGTTAGAGGGTAGGGGCGGCAGGTAGCCTAGTGGTTAGAGGGTAGGGGCGGCAGGTAGCCTAGTGGTTAGAGGGTAGGGGCGGCAGGTAGCCTAGTGGTTAGAGGGTAGGGGCGGCAGGTAGCCTAGTGGTTAGAGGGTAGGGGCGGCAGGTAGCCTAGTGGTTAGAGGGTAGGGGCGGCAGGTAGCCTAGTGGTTAGAGGGTAGGGGCGGCAGGTAGCCTAGTGGTTAGAGGGTAGGGGCGGCAGGTAGCCTAGTGGTTAGAGGGTAGGGGCGGCAGGTAGCCTAGTGGTTAGAGGGTAGGGGCGGCAGGTAGCCTAGTGGTTAGAGGGTAGGGGCGGCAGGTAGCCTAGTGGTTAGAGGGTAGGGGCGGCAGGTAGCCTAGTGGTTAGAGGGTAGGGGCGGCAGGTAGCCTAGTGGTTAGAGGGTAGGGGCGGCAGGTAGCCTAGTGGTTAGAGGGTAGGGGCGGCAGGTAGCCTAGTGGTTAGAGGGTAGTTTTTCTGTGTCTCTCCCTCTGTCTCAGCTGTTATCGCTGCCAAAGGTGATTCTAACGTGTATTGAATACTTATCTAATCAAGATATGAGTTTTTTTTATTTTCCATTCATAGAAAAAAAAGAATTATATATAATTTTGTTGATAGTTGACAACAACAAAAAAATTACAAATCCATTTGAATCTCCTTACTTTGGTAACATAACATAAAGACGAGGTGTGAAATGCTTTCTGAATGCATTGTGTATGGTATGGGAGGCGTTAAGTGTTTGACAAGCGTTTTGTTTGTAGGGTCTGCTCAAACTCCTGGAGGGCACGATAGTGAACGTTCCAGAGAAGAACTCCAGGAAGTTGAGGGGAGAGACGGTGCAGGTGGACACCACTAACATCCTGTTCGTAGCGTCAGGGGCCTTCAACGGACTCGACAGAATCGTCAGCAGACGGAAGAATGAAAAGGTGAGTAAGAAATATAATGATTATTTTCCCTCCGTGTATCCACCCAGACCTGTAAAGGGGCTGTAGTCCTCCTCTGTGTATCCACCCAGACCTGTAAAAGGCTGTAGTCCTCTGTGTATCCACCCAGACCTGTAAAGGGGCTGTAATCCTCCTCTGTGTATCCACCCAGACCTGTAAAAGGCTGTAGTCCTCTGTGTATCCACCCAGACCTGTAAAAGGCTGTAGTCCTCTGTGTATCCACCCAGACCTGTAAAAGGCTGTAGTCCTCTGTGTATCCACTCAGACCTGTAAAAGGCTGTAGTCCTCTGTGTATCTACCCAGACCTGTAAAGGGGCTGTAGTCCTCCTCTGTGTATCCACCCAGACCTGTAAAAGGCTGTAGTCCTCTGTGTATCCACCCAGACCTGTAAAAGGCTATAGTCCTCTGTGTATCCACCCAGACCTGTAAAAGGCTGTAGTCCTCCTCTGTGTATCCACCCAGACCTGTAAAAGGCTGTAGTCCTCCTCTGTGTATCCACCCAGACCTGTAAAAGGCTGTAGTCCTCTGTGTATCCACCCAGACCTGTAAAAGGCTGTAGTCCTCCTCTGTGTATCCACCCAGACCTGTAAAAGGCTGTAGTCCTCTGTATATCCACCCAGACCTGTAAAAGGCTGTAGTCCTCTGTATATCCACCCAGACCTGTAAAAGGCTGTAGTCCTCTGTATATCCACCCAGACCTGTAAAAGGCTGTAGTCCTCTGTATATCCACCCAGACCTGTAAAAGGCTGTAGTCCTCTGTATATCCACCCAGACCTGTAAAAGGCTGTAGTCCTCTGTGTATCCACCCAGACCTGTAAAAGGCTGTAGTCCTCCTCTGTGTATCCACCCAGACCTGTAAAAGGCTGTAGTCCTCTGTATATCCACCCAGACCTGTAAAAGGCTGTAGTCCTCTGTATATCCACCCAGACCTGTAAAAGGCTGTAGTCCTCTGTATATCCACCCAGACCTGTAAAAGGCTGTAGTCCTCTGTATATCCACCCAGACCTGTAAAAGGCTGTAGTCCTCTGTATATCCACCCAGACCTGTAAAAGGCTGTAGTCCTCTGTGTATCCACCCAGACCTGTAAAAGGCTGTAGTCCTCCTCTGTGTATCCACCCAGACCTGTAAAAGGCTGTAGTCCTCTCTATCCACCCAGACCTGTAAAAGGCTGTAGTCCTCCTCTGTGTATCCACCCAGACCTGTAAAAGGCTGTAGTCCTCCTCTGTGTATCCACCCAGACCTGTAAAAGGCTGTAGTCCTCCTCTGTGTATCCACCCAGACCTGTAAAAGGCTGTAGTCCTCCTCTGTGTATCCACCCAGACCTGTAAAAGGCTGTAGTCCTCCTCTGTGTATCCACCCAGACCTGTAAAAGGCTGTAGTCCTCCTCTGTGTATCCACCCAGACCTGTAAAAGGCTGTAGTCCTCCTCTGTGTTTTAAAAAAAACTTTTATTTAACCTTTATTTAACCAGGTAGGCTAGTTGAGAACAAGTTCTCATTTGCAACTGCGACCTGGCCAAGATAAAGCATAGCAGTGTGAGCATACAACAAAGAGTTACACATGGAGTAAACAATTAACAAGTCAATAACACAGTAGAAAACAGAGGGGGGGTCTATATACAATGTGTGCAAAAGGCATGAGGAGGTAGGCAAATAATTACAATTTTGCAGATTAACACTGGAGTGATAAATGATCAGATGGTCATGTACAGGTAGAGATATTGGTGTGCAGAAGAGCAGAAAAGTAAATAAATAAAAACAGTATGGGGATGAGGTAGGTGAAAAGGGTGGGCTATTTACCAATAGACTATGTACAGCTGCAGCGATCGGTTAGCTGCTCAGATAGCTGATGTTTGAAGTTGGTGAGGGAGATAAAAGTCTCCAACTTCAGCGATTTTTGCAATTCGTTCCAGTCACAGGCAGCAGAGTACTGGATCCACCCAGACCTGTAAAAGGCTGTAGTCGTCTGTGTATCCACCCAGACCTGTAAAAGGCTGTAGTCCTCTGTGTATCCACCCAGACCTGTAAAAGGCTGTAGTCCTCTGTATATCCACCCAGACCTGTAAAAGGCTGTAGTCCTCTGTGTATCCACCCAGACCTGTAATAAGGCTATAGTCCTCTGTGTATCCACCCAGACCTGTAAAAGGCTGTAGTCCTCTGTGTATCCACCCAGACCTGTAAAAGGCTGTAGTCCTCTGTATATCCACCCAGACCTGTAAAAGGCTGTAGTCCTCTGTGTATCCACCCAGACCTGTAAAAGGCTGTAGTCCTCTGTGTATCCACCCAGACCTGTAAAAGGCTGTAGTCCTCTGTGTATCCACCCAGACCTGTAAAAGGCTGTAGTCCTCCTCTGTGTATCCACCCAGACCTGTAAAAGGCTGTAGTCCTCTGATTATTTCCTCTCTAAAATGGTCAACAAAGAGTGTCTCTTATCTGAGCAGTTTAGTTATTTGTCCCTTTTTAATGTATTATTTTCAGGAATGTAACATGAATGTCTAGACCTGGCGATCTTCCCCAGATGTCTAATGTCTTCAGTGTTTTAGTGTTATCACTTGCTGTAGTTTTTGTCTAGTAGCTGGACTTCAGCACACCCACTAATCTTCTTCTCCTTTATAGTACCTGGGCTTTGGCACGCCCTCCAACATGGGTAAGGGTCGCCGTGCGGCGGCGGCAGCCGACCTGGCTAACAGTAGTGAACAGACCGACATGGTGGCAGAGATGGAGGAGAAGGACCGGCTGCTGAAGCTCGTGGAGGCCCGGGACCTCATTGAGTTTGGGATGATCCCGGAGTTTGTCGGGCGTCTGCCTGTGGTGGTGCCTCTACACAGTCTGGATGAAGAGACGCTGGTCCGTATCCTGACAGAACCACGCAACGCCGTCATACCACAGTACCAGGCCCTGTTCAGCATGGACAAGGTAATTAGTAGTAGAACCACCCAACACTGTCATACCACAGTACCAGGCCCTGTTCAGCATGGACAAGGTAATTAGTATTAGAACCACCCAACACCGTCATACCACAGTACCAGGCCCTGTTCAGCATGGACAAGGTAATTAGTAGTAGAACCACCCAACGCCGTCATACCACAGTACCAGGCCCGGTTCAGCATGGACAAGGTAATTAGTAGTAGAACCACCCAACGCTGTCATACCACAGTACCAGGCCCTGTTCAGCATGGACAAGGTAATTAGTAGTAGAACCACCCAACACTGTCATACCACAGTACCAGGCCCGGTTCAGCATTGACAAGGTAATTAGTAGTACTTAGGGCTGGCACAATTAACGTATAACTGTGTAACCCATGATTATGGATGAAGACTGTCATGAAACTAAAATAACTGTCATAACCGTTAAAAAAAATATACACAAATGTATCTGGACACCCTTTCAAATGACTGGATTCGCCTATTTCAGGTCTCGAGCACATACAGCCATGCAATGTCCGTAAACACTGGCAGTAAAATGGCCCTACTGAAGAGCTCAGTGACTTTCAACGTGCCACCGTCACCAACAAGTCAGTTTGTCAAATTTCTGCCCTGTTAGAGCTGCCCTGGTCAGCTGTAAGTGCTGTTATTGTGAAGTGGAAACGTCTAGGAGCAACAACGGCTCAGCCGCGAAGTGGTAGGCCACACGAGCTCACAGAAAGGGACCGCCGAGTGCTGAAGCACGTAGCGCGCCGAAATCATCTGTCCTCGGTTGCAACACTCACTACCGAGTTCCAAACTGTCTCTGGAAGCAACGTCAGCACAACAACTGTTCATCGGGAGCTTCCACACAGAAGCCTAAGATCACCATGCGCAATGCCAAGTGTCAGTGAAAGTGGTGTAAAGCTCACGGCTATTGGACTCTGGAGCAGTGGAAATCTGTTCTCTGGAGTGATGAATCACGCTTCACCATCTGGCAGTCCGCCGGCCGAATCTGGGTTTGGCGGATGCCAAGAGAACACTACCTGCCCGGATGCATAGTGCAAAATGTAAAGTTTGGTGGAGGTCTGGGGCTGTTTTTTCATAGTTTGGACTTGTGTAAAAGCTTTGCTTCCGTCCCTCTCCTTGCCCCTACCTTGGCTCGAACCAGGGACACTCTGCACACATCAACAACAGTCACCCTCGAAGCACCGTTACCCATCGCTCCACAAAAGCCGCGGCCCTTGTACAGCAAGGGGAACAACTACACTATCTTTCCAAAGTTTAGGGTCACTTAGAAATGTCCTTGTTTTTAGAAAGAAAAGCACATTTCTTTGTCCAATAAAATAACATCAAATGGATCAGAAATACAGTGTAGACATTGTAAATGTTGTAAATGACTATTGTAGCTGGTAACGGTAGATAAAAAAACATAGGCGTACAGAGGCCCATTATCAGCAACCATCACTCCTGTGTTCCAATGGCACGTTGTGTTAGCTAATCCAAGTTTATCGTTTTTAAAAGGCTAATTGATCATTAGAAAACCCTTTTTTTTACAATTATGTTAGCACAGCTAAAAACGGATTTAATAAAGCATTAAAACTGGCCTTCTTTAGACTAGTGGAGTATCTGGAGCGTCAGTATTTGTGTGTGTCTGTGTCCGTGTTCTTTTGGAAGGGGAAGTATTATCATTGTCAACCCTGCATTATAATTATATAAAAGCCCCTTAGATATTCTGTTTTTATTTACAGTAATGATGGACAGCTGGAGGCATTTTGTTAAATAAAGGTTATATGTATGTTTTTTTGTTAAACTCATCCAGCGAGGGTATTCGTTTTCTTAGCAAGGGAGGAGAATTCCCCACCTGGGCGGACTGTGAAAGGCTCACGTTCAAACGCAATGATATCCTTGGGCAGACATGCTGTAGTCTTCCAATCTGGTGGAGAAGATGTCCCTCAGCTGCTTGATGAAATCTTCCATCAGCACTGTGACGATGCTGCGGCCTGGTCCCTCTGCCTGTCGTTTCTTCAGTGTGCTGAAGTCTTCCATCAGCACTGTGACGATGCTGCGGCCTGGTCCCTCTGCCTGTCGTTTCTTCAGTGTGCTGAAGTCTTCCATCAGCTCTGTGACGATGCTGCGGCCTGGTCCCTCTGCCTGTCGTTTCTTCAGTGTGCTGAAGTCTTCCATCAGCACTGTGACGATGCTGCGGCCTGGTCCCTCTGCCTGTCGTTTCTTCAGTGTGCTGAAGTCTTCCATCAGCACTGTGACGATGCTGCGGCCTGGTCCCTCTGCCTGTCGTTTCTTCAGTGTGCTGAAGTCTTCCATCAGCACTGTGACGATGCTGCGGCCTGGTCCCTCTGCCTGTCGTTTCTTCAGTGTGCTGAAGTCTTCCATCAGCTCTGTGACGATGCTGCGGCCTCGTCCCTCTGCCTGTCGTCTCTTCAGTGTGCTGAAGTGGAGTAGCCTTCCAGAGGACAAGTCCAAATCCAACAACTCAAGCTTCCTAGTAAAGGCCTTTGCACCATGTCCATGACTGTTTTCCCTCTTCTTTGTAAACTGCAGATTTAACCCATTTAAGTTACTGAATATGTCCGCAAAAAAAGGGGTGTGTGCAGCTCTCAATTACCAATTCAAAGTTGCTGCGTCGGGCCTCTATATGGGCGGGAAGAACACTGAATGTTTCTGCGTCGGGCCTCTATATGGGGCGGGAAGAACACTGAATGTTTCTGCGTTGGGCCTCTATATGGGGCGGGAAGAACACTGAATGTTTCTGCGTCGGGCCTCTATATGGGCGGGAAGAACACTGAATGTTTCTGCGTCGGGCCTCTATATGGGGCGGGAAGAACACTGAATGTTTCTGCGTCGGGCCTCTATATGGGGCGGGAAGAACACTGAATGTTTCTGCGTCGGGCCTCTATATGGGCGGGAAGAACACTGAATGTTTCTGCGTCGGGCCTCTATATGGGCGGGAAGAACACTGAATGTTTCTGCGTCGGGCCTCTATATGGGCAGGAAGAACACTGAATGTTTCTGCGTCGGGCCTCTATATGGGCGGGAAGAACACTGAATGTTTCTGCGTCGGGCCTCTATATGGGCGGGAAGAATACTGAATGTTTCTGCGTCGGACCTCTATATGGGCGGGAAGAACACTGAATGTTTCTGCGTCGGACCTCTATATGGGCGGGAAGAACACTGAATGTTTCTGCGTCGGGCCTCTATATGGGCAGGAAGAACACTGAATGTTTCTGCGTCGGGCCTCTATATGGGCGGGAAGAACACTGAATGTTTCTGCGTCGGGCCTCTATATGGGCAGGAAGAACACTGAATGTTTCTGCGTCGGGCCTCTATATGGGCGGGAAGAACACTGAATGTTTCTGCGTCGGGCCTCTATATGGGCGGGAAGAACACTGAATGTTTCTGCGTCGGACCTCTATATGGGCGGGAAGAACACTGAATGTTTCTGCGTCGGACCTCTATATGGGCGGGAAGAACACTGAATGTTTCTGCGTCGGACCTCTATATGGGCGGGAAGAACACTGAATGTTTCTGCGTCGGACCTCTATATGGGCGGGAAGAACACTGAATGTTTCTGCGTCGGGCCTCTATAATTAGTTTGAGATTGGAATTGTTTGCAAACAGCGATATTTTCATTGCAAATAAGACGCACTGGCTTGGCATTGGGAAAAGATGAAGAGATGAACGCATACATACATTCTTCTCTGAAACTTCGGTTTTCATTATCCACCTTTCTTCTTGATACTTTTTGAGAGCGACATGATCTCTTGCTATCAAGCTAATTGTTCTGAACGAATGTTGACATAAAAAAAAGTAGTGGACTACAGTAAGCCATGTAGACTTGTTTATCCCCACCAATTAACGCACGGAGAAATAAACAAAAAATTATAATAATTTGATAGAGACAGTGGTTTTATGAGCGTAATCAGATAAATTATCTTATTGTCACTGAATTTATTATGTACCAATCATATGTGTTAAATCAATGAGATTGTTATTTTCACTGAATCTCCATTTGGGTATTAGTTAGTCTACAATTGGAGTTTGGAAACAGTCATGTTGTACAGCGCCATATTTTCCTAACAGAAACCCTGAGAGTTTTGTTTTTCTAGAAACACCATAATATTAATCAAATTAATTAAGCTACATTTCTTAATCAATCCCATATACTATGTTCTTACTAAAAAAGGTTTTAAATTCTCTAGTAGTACAGCCAATATTACAAAAGTAAAATGCTTCTCAAAGATGCCCTCTGGTGGTCAAACTAGCACTAACGGCAACAATGGCTGACAATTAAATAACATGCCATAGAATTCTGGAGCAGCCCGCAAGGTGTGCTGTAGTATGACGCAACTTTTACAGGAAGAACCACTGTAGGAGTAACACACTGTAGTAGTACAGGCCCTAGTAACACAAGGTACAGGCAGCAGCAGGCCCTGTTCAGCATGGACAAGGTGAGGAAGGAAAGGCCTTCTTTCTCGGGACTGGAACCACATCTCCCCTGCTGAGAATCTACTGGCTACCTACAGCTCACATACAAGTACTGCTGGCTACTACTTAGCAAACACACAGATAATACTGTCAATAATCAAGGATGTGTTTTTGTCATGTTTAGTCTAGTGTGGCAGGTATCCTAGTGGTTAGAGCATTGGACCAGTAACTGAAAGGTCGCTGGTTCGAATACCCAAGGTGACAAGGTGAAGAATCAGCCGATGCACCGTTGAGCAAGGCACTTAACCCTACTTTGCTCCAGGGGTGCCGTACTACTATGGCTGACGCTGTAAAACAACACATTTCACTGCACCTGTCCGGTGTATGTGACAATGAAACATAATCTTTTATTTTTTTTGTCTTTGGATGTGCGTATCACATTCACTCTTCCTGTGTCTCGGTTCCTGTTTTAACCTCCAGTGTGTTCCTCTCTCTGTCATTGTGTTCCAGTGTGAACTGAACGTAACGACAGACGCTCTGAGGGCCATCGCCAGACTGGCTCTGGAGAGAAAGACTGGAGCCCGAGGCCTGAGGTCCATCATGGTCAGTCAGTACAGAAAATGATACACGATGACAATGTGCTCAATTCCTATAAGTTGGGGTATTTGAGTCTTTTATCAGCAGTCACAATATACACACAATGGCTTCAATTGATGACGATAAAATATAAGTGGATATTTCTATTATGGTGAGTGATTTCTGTGACCATGAAGGTTAAATTAATTTATTAATATCCATGTCCTGTTTCAGTTTGCTGTGTGAAATGTCTCTCTTTTTCTTTCTTTTTTTTTACAGGAGAAGCTTCTTCTGGAGCCCATGTTCGAGGTGCCATGTTCAGACATCATGTCTGTGGAGTTAACCAAGGACGTCGTCTTGGGCAAATCAGAACCACAATACGTCAGGTTAGTCAGCACCTGTTTTGGTTCTAATTCTCACTTTTCAAATCATATTATACAATGGCAAGTATTTTATTTGTGTTAGGCCGGAAAAAAGAAGAGAGAAACACACTTTTTACACTAAAGAACGTAGGGAGAAAAACAGGCCGTCATTGGAAATAACAATGACTTGTTCACTGACTCGCCTGGTGGAAGAAGTAGTATACAACAACCCCATCAATCATGCAGGTCCTACCTGTTGGTTTCATCATGTCAGAGGTATATTAAGAACAGAACCCTGGCCTGAAGTTCCCGTGTTACGGTCCTACCTGTTGGTTTCATCATGTCAGAGGTATATTAAGAACAGAACCCTGGCCTGAAGTTCCCGTGTTATGGTCCTACCTGTTGGTTTCATCATGTCAGAGGTATATTAAGAACAGAACCCTGACCTGAAGTTCCCGTGTTATGGTCCTGGTCCTACCTGTTGGTTTCATAATGTCAGAGGTATATTAAGAACAGAACCCTGGCCTGAAGTTCCCGTGTTACGGTGCTACCTGTTGGTTTCATCATGTCAGAGGTATATTAAGAACAAAACCCTGACCTGAAGTTCCCGTGTTATGTTCCCATGTGATGTGCCCAAGTGAAAACGCATCTCATCAAACCCTACCTCGGCTCCCCTACCACTAACTAACACTTATCCAGAGCGACTCACAGTAGTGAGTTCATACATTTTCATACTGGTCCCCTGGTGGGAATCAAACCCACAACCCTGGCGTTTCAAGCACCATGCTCTACCAACTGAGCCACACAGGACCAAATAACTAACCACTAATCCTGACCCTGCCACTAATCCTGACCCTGCCACTAATCCTGACCCTGCCACTAATCCTGACCCTGCCACTAATCCTGACCCTGCCACTAATACTAACCCTGCCACTAATACTAACCCTGCCACTAATACTGACCCTGCCACTAATCCTGATCCTGCCACTAATCCTGATCCTGCCACTAATACTGACCCTGCCACTAATCCTGACCCTGCCACTAATACTAACCCTGCCACTAATCCTGACCCTGCCACTAATCCTGACCCTCTCTCTCTCTCTGCATAACTGACTCTCCCACTAATCCTGACCCTGCCACTAATCCTGACCCTGCCACTAATCCTGACCCTGCCACTAATACTAACCCTGCCACCCATCCTGACCCTGCCACTAATACTAACCCTGCCACTAATCCTGACCCTGCCACTAATACTAACCCTGCCACTAATCCTGACCCTGCCACTAATCCTGACCCTCTCTCTCTCTCTCTGCATAACTGACTCTCCCACTAATCCTGACCCTGCCACTAATCCTGACCCTGCCACTAATACTAACCCTGCCACTAATCCTGACCCTGCCACTAATCCTGACCCTGCCACTAATCCTGACCCTGCCACTAATACTAACCCTGCCACTAATCCTGACCCTGCCACTAATACTAACCCTGCCACTAATACTAACCCTGCCACTAATACTGATCCTGCCACTAATCCTGATCCTGCCACTAATTCTGACCCTGCCACTAATCCTGACCCTGCCACTAATACTAACCCTGCCACTAATCCTGACCCTGCCACTAATCCTGACCCTCTCTCTCTCTCTGCATAACTGACTCTCCCACTAATCCTGACCCTGCCACGAATCCTGACCCTGCCACTAATCCTGACCCTGCCACTAATCCTGACCCTGCCACTAATACTAACCCTGCCACTAATCCTGACCATGCCACTAATACTGACCCTCTTTCTCTCTCTGCATAACTAACCCTACCTCGCTCTCAGTTTTAGTTATGCGCAGAGAATCTCCTCAATGACTCAAATGTGATGTAAATATATTTCCAGGGCTCCAGCAGAGGAGGACTACGACTCTGGTATTGAAGAGGAGAACTGGCCCAGACAGGTGGATGCGGCAGCTAACAACTGATCGGATCTCCCTCCCCCTGTCCAGTCATTCATTTCAACAACTGTCACATCTACAATCATTTAGAACACCTTCTAGAACATTTGGGAGCCAACTGTAGGTTCCTGGAATTCCAGCCCCTGAGCCATCTAAACAGACCTCCGTCAGGCTCTGTAGACCACTACTAAAACCACACCATAAAACCGTAGACCACTACTAAAACCACACCATAAGTGTTTTCATAATGAACAACACGGATTTGAGCTCTAGAAGTACCTTTTTTGGGGGGGTCCTATGAATTGGACAGTAGGCTAATTCTTTAAGTTGTTAGAAAATGAAAATGGACCTGCTATAGTGTATATATTTAAAAATGGTTGGGGTAGGTTGTGTAATTTGTCTGTTCTCTCCTCTTGTGTTGTGGTGATGACAGATTGAAATGACAATGGAAACAAATTTAACATGACTGGGATCATATTTTACACTTGAAGACTTAACCAGGGCTAGGAATGTTCTGTTTTACTATCAAATCAAAGTTTATTTGTCACGTGTGCTGAATACAACACAATACAGTGACATGCTTACTTACAGGCGCTAACCAATATTGCAGAAAAAGGTATTAGGTGAACAATAGGTAAGTAAAGAAATAAAACAACAGTAAAAAGACAGGCTATATACAGTAGAGGCTATATACAGGAGCGAGGCTATAACAGTAGCGAGGCTATATACAGTAGCGAGGCTATAACAGTAGCGAGGCTATATACAGTAGCGAGGCTATAACAGTAGCGAGGCTACATACAGACACCGGTTAGTCAGGCTGATTGAGGTAGTATGTACATGTAGATATGGTTATCGTCAATGTTACATAACAATATACAACTAATGCCCTGACTGTCACCAGCAGACCGGGGTTCAAATACTATTTGAAATAGTTCACATGCATACATACATACATACATACTTTAGAGTGTTTTCTCTGGCCTGCTTAAGAGTACCAGGTGGGTGGGATTTGTACTTTTGGTAATATGCTGTTGGTTCCATTTCAATAGTGAAGTTCAATTAAGCCCAGCTAAAGTATTTGATATGATTTGAAGTAGTATTTGAACCCAGCTCTCTAGATGTATGATATTCCATAATGAGCACATCATCATTGTGATGTTTTTTTTTCTTCTATGGAGTTAAATTGGTGGCAAAAGTTTTCTGTCAGTAATTTAACTCCATATGTCGTCCTATTTACTATTTTAACGGAATTTATAATGAACATAACTGGCCTGTAAAATTGTCGTTATTAAATCTTCAGTTTAGAATCCGTTTGTATCACAGCAACACACCTGTCGTTAGGGGAAACATCAGAACAGCGTACTACACCCTACTCCAGCACACTAAACAGAGTGGAGATGCGTTCAAAATGGCACCCTATTCGACCAGGACCTCTGGTTAAAAATAGGGCACTATATAAGGAATAGGCTGCTTTTTCAGACGCTGACCGTTTGACTTTTTAGTGACTAGTGACCTTTTTTTTCCTTCTTTTTTTTTACGTTGAGAATGTTTATTTCTGCAGTGTTGTACCCCCCCCCCCCCCCCCCCACCCCTTCTAGAAACCCGCTCTCTAGGGAGTGTACCTGTCAGCTCTCTTTAACCTCACAGGGTTACCTAATGTTAGATCGATATCAACCGAGGCAAGGGCTTGATATTCAAAAATGTTTCAGAGTTGCTGACCTAGGATCAGGTGCTCCCGGTCCATATAATCGTATTCATTCTGATCTAAAAAGGATAAACTGATCCTAGATTCTTTCTGAATGTTTTACTTTGCTCTGTCTGGGTCAAGCTTCACCCCCCCGCCGCCCCCGCCGCCACCACCTCACCTGTAGTAATGCTCCAGTATGTCGTGTTACTAACATGGTCCCTCAATCACTAGGCACTTCTTCTGCAATTTAAGCCTTTTAACTATTTCTATCCACACTGAACCATGGCTGTTCCATGTCGTGTGATGCTGGTATGTGCTATTATAATACAATCACCATAATACAATTGTTTGGGTTCCTTTTCAGTTCCTTTTATGCTTCTCTTCTCAACGGTCAATCATAATAACATGTGAAATCTCAATTTATTGATGTGGTTGTTTAAATATTATAAATAAAATGTATATCTCTGTACAGAATGATTTGTTGTCTTACATGTTTATAACACTCTCAATGTAGATTGTGTCAAAGCTTCTTTGTGTTGTTTTGTTCAAACTCCATTTTGCAATGCAATGTGATACCACTGAGGGGCACCATGACTACCATTGCTATGGCACCATGACTACCATTGCTATGGCACCATGACTACCATCGTTTACCTCCATGTTAGAGAGCAGAACTGGCCGTGTAGTACCATGACTACCATCGCTATGGCACCACTGAGGGGCACCATGACTACCATCGCTATGGCACCACTGAGGGGCACCATGACTACAATCGCTATGCCACCACTGAGGGGCACCATGACTACCAGTGTTTACCTCCACGTTAGAGAGCAGAACTGGCCATGTAGCTCATAAGCAGCTCATGTGTAATCTCTGTGTTGAAAGTGTGTTGTACAACATGTTCCTGTTTCTCAACACATCAGCATTTATCTAATCCTCTCCTTCCCTCCAGGAAGACATTGCCAAGAACTGGAGGTTGTGTAAATCGATGGGGTTGGTTTCCCAGACTTGCCTTTTAGTTCTAGACTAAACAGCATGTTAAATGGAGATTACAGGAAACCGGACTATAGTGTAAAAATGGTGTTTTGCTGAGAAGGAGTTTAAAAAGGGATTTTGAATTATGTTGAATTCCAGGAAATGTTGATAAATCTCTCAAATGTCACATAATGTACACATACTGTTACCAGGCTGGTTAATTAAGAATAGTTAAAGAGATCCCCCCAGGCCAACGTCATGACACCCCTCCCTGGAAAATAAACCATCATAGATATATACATCCTGGGTTCCATCCCAAAACTATCTGAATACTTATATAAATATGATTATATATATTTTTTTATAAATTAGCAATAAAAAATTAAAAAATCTAAACATGTTTTTGCTTTGTCATAATGGGGTATAGTGTGTAGATTGATAAGGGGGGAAAAAACAATTGAATCCATTTTAGAATAAGGCTGCAACGTAACAAAATGTGGAAAAGGGAAAGGAGTCTGAATACTTTCCGAATGCTCTGTACATCATTAAAGGTAGCTAGCCCCCCCAGGTAGCTAGCCCCCTCCCCCTCTCTGATTCTGAGGGGTTGGATTAAATGTAGAAGACACATTTCAGTTGGATACGTTCAGGTTTACAACTGACTAGGTATCCTCATTTCCCTTCATGGTTTCCACTCCATCCAAGGGTAGCTCTCAGTAATGAGGGTGTCAACAACGGCACATCTGATGATGTCAGACAGGACAGGGGCTTATAAGTGATCAAGAGAATTAGCTTGTGTGTTGATACTTAGGCTATTTATCCAGATATAAGTCATTCAGCGTACACCTGTCCTGTCAACACTTTACACACACACGGTGGACCGACGAGACAACACTATTCAAAAGGGGAGGTGAGTGAGTACTGCCTGTGAAAAATGCAAAAGAAAATGTGTGTGATCAATAATTTAAGATAACTGCCATCGATTACTATTGATTGCTGCCTTCACTGGCATCATAACATTCACCTGACAGAATTTGCTATTTCAATTCATTTCACCAAGGAATTGAGTACTACTCTAGCTTTGCCCTATGCTGTGTGTGTGTGTGTGTGTGTGTGTGTGCTCACGCATCTTTGTGTGCGTGCCTGTGACTGTGTGTGTTGTTTTATTTAAATGTGTGTTTGTGTGTTGTATATTTAAGTGTGTGTGTGTGTGTTGTTTATTTAAGTGTACGTGTGTGTGTTGTTTATTTAAGTGTACGTGCGTGTGTGCCTTCATGTTGTTCCCTGAGTTTTCTGTGTAAATGTATGGGTTTTCTTGTTCTGGGTATACAGACAGGATGACCAGTCTAGACGAGGTTCCCTTTAAGAGCCCTCTGGGGCCACTACAGGAGCTGGGGCCCCTGGGAGGAGAGATAGAGCTGGTTACGGCCCCAGAGTTCACTATACCAGACCACCTCCAAATACTACAAGACACTGAGGTTAGTTACATGGCTATGGCAGGTTATGTGATATTGTTTTGTGATAATGCTGGCAGGTACCCTAGATATTGGGGCTTGGGGCTCCCCAATGGCGCAGCGGTCTAAGGCACTGCATCTCAGTGCTAGAGGCGTGATTACAGACCCTGGTTCGATTTCAGGCTGTATCACAACCGGCCGAAATTGGGAGTCCCATAGGGTGGCACACAATTTGCCCAGTGTTGTTCGGGTTTTGCCGTGGTAGGCTGTCATTGTAAATAAGAATTTGTTCTTACCTGAGTTGCCTAGTTAAATCAATAAAAATAAATCAATAAAAAAGATTATAGTTGGGCCAGTAACTGAAGCACAGGGTTCGATTGCCGAGTCCAACAAAAACATATTTGGTGGGATTCTAGGTAGCCTTTTTTTATTTTTATCCTGCCATTGTACCTTTTGAGCAAGACACTTAAACTGACAAAAAAAGTGTTCTTCTTCAGTATGAGTTCACCTTAGAGAACTGGGTGATGTCTGCGCTCCATGGAGGATGCTACCGACCCTGGGATGCCCCGCCCCCATCCTGTCCTCCGTACTGGCTCATGTTCTCCAGTCCCCAGGAGAGTCGCTCGGCCAGCAGGTGTTTTTGTGTTCTTCTTTTATCTCTTTTATTCTCTAAAATAATTAAATGTTTAATCACACGAATTTAACCTGGGTCCCAGATTTGTTTGTGCTGTCTTCATTTCTATCGTTTTTACTGTAAAGTGTGTTGTAGTTTTAAATGCACTGTAAATAAAGTTTGATTTTATTTAAGGTGGAACAGTGATCTGCGGGGCTCTGCCCTCCGACCAAGGAGTCACAGCCTAAGCTCTGTGGACACACGTCACCTTAACCACCACCCTCAACCCCACCCCCACCACCGCTGCCAGCATAGCCACCGAAAAATCAAGTTAATGGTCTCCGACTCGGAAGACGAAGCTGGCTACTCAGAAGACGACGAGGGTTCCTCCACTGAAGATAACGCCTCAGACTCAAAGACACAACGTGGAGCCTATCACGGTGGTGAACGGCCTCGGTCGCAAAGCTCTGCACCAAAACACCCATTATCCAGAGTCAAAGACCACCATCTTGGATCTTCAGGATCTTCCTCGGCTCATCACCACTCTAACCAGCCTTCCACTGGTGGTGAACGGCCACGGTCGCAAAGCTCTGCACCAAAACACCCATTATCCAGAGTCAAAGACCACCATCTCGGATCTTCAGGCTCTTCCTTGGCTCATCACCACTCTAACCAGCCTTCCACTGGAGGTCGAGGCTACCAGGGTCGCAACAGGAGGGCCAACTCTTCCTCCGTCCTGGACTGCAGGAGGCAAGGGTCATTCACCGGGCTCAAACAGGAGCAGGGGCGTACCATCAGCCCACTTTGCCATGGTCAGGCCAGCAGTCCCCAGTGCCATGGTCAGGCCAGCAGTCCCCAGTGCCATGGTCAGGCCAGCAGTCCCCAGTGCCATGGTCAGGCCAGCAGTCCCCAGTGCCATGGTCAGGCCAGCAGTCCCCAGTGCCCTGGTCAGGCTAGCAGTCCCCAGTGCCCTGGTCAGGCTAGCAGTCCCCAGTGCCATGGCGATCAGAGGCACTATAGCAGAAAGAGGCAGCGTTCTTTGTGGTCAACGGGAAGGAAAAATTCTGTGACCCCACAGCAGCCACAACGACCCTCTTCAGCTGGCCCTGAAATCAAGAACAACAGGCAGACTGTAAGTATAGCCTATTCCCAGGTCTGTGTGGCTAGTGTTGTTGTTATGTCAAAACATGACATCCCTCTGCTCTGTGATAGACTGGACAGACACAGACACCTTATACGGTTGTATTAGGGGATAGGATCAATTCCATTTCAATTACACCTTAGGCTACATTTGACATTTTAGCAGACGTTCTTATCCAGATCAACTTAGTTGGTTATCAACATACATGTAACATATCACACTTATAGTAAGTACTTTTCCCCTCAATAAAATAGCTAACATCAGTCAGTGCTATTATGGAAAGACAAGTGTGAGTGTTTTGTTTTGTTGGTCAATTCAGGAAGTAAACTAAAACCCAACCCAGGCTACTTAACCTTACTCTAGCCTGTCACTATTCTTCCTTTTAGACTCTGCGTCCGCGTAGCTCACACGGCGTAGGCTGTGACTCATCTGCAGAGTTGCTGACGGCCCTAAGTCAGGAAGAAAGAGAGCTACTGGAGGCCATCACTGAGCAGGGCTACCATCTACACACTGCCATCCTGGCTTTGCAGAAGACTGGCCACCGCAACCCACAACAGGTAGTTTTACTTACCCATCCTGTGACATGACGACAACCCCAGTGGTCTTGGAGGGGGGGAAGTCTTGAGGTCAGAGAGTAATCAGATGGTTGAATTCCAGGGTTGACAGGAAAAATCTTGGCGGTGCCACCTACCTACCTATTGCGGTGCCACCTACCTATTGCCCTATTGCGGTGCCACCTACCTATTGCAGTGCCACCTATCTATTGCCCTATTGCGGTGCCACCTACCTATTGCCCTATTGCGGTGCCACCTACCTATTGCCCTATTGTGGTGCCACCTATCTACCTACCTACCTATTGCCCTATTGCGGTGCCACCTACCTATTGCCCTATTGTGGTGCCACCCACCTACCTACCTATTGCCCTATTGCGGTGCCACCTACCTATTGCCCTATTGCGGTGCCACCTACCTATTGCCCTATTGCAGTGCCACCTACCTATTGCCCTATTGCGGTGCCACCCACCTACCTACCTATTGCGGTGCCACCTACCTATTGCCCTATTGTGGTGCCACCCACCTACCTACCTATTGCCCTATTGCGGTGCCACCTACCTATTGCCCTATTGCGGTGCCACCTACCTATTGCCCTATTGTGGTGCCACCTATCTACCTACCTACCTATTGCCCTATTGCGGTGCCACCTACCTATTGCCCTATTGTGGTGCCATCCACCTACCTACCTATTGCCCTATTGCGGTGCCACCCACCTACCTACCTATTGCGGTGCCACCTACCTATTGCCCTATTGCGGTGCCACCTACCTACCTACCTACCTACCTATTTCCCTATTGCGGTGCCACCTACCTACCTACCTATTGCGGTGCCACCTACCTATTGCCCTATTGCGGTGCCACCTACCTACCTACCTATTGCCCTATTGCGGTGCCACCTACCTACCTACCTATTGCCCTATTGCGGTGCCACCTACCTATTGCCCTATTGCGGTGCCACCTACCTATTGCCCTATTGCGGTGCCACCTACCTACCTACCTACCTATTGCCCTATTGTGGTGCCACCTACCTACCTACCTATTGCCCTATTGTGGTGCCACCTACCTACCTACCTATTGCCCTATTGTGGTGCCACCTACCTACCTACCTATTGCCCTATTGTGGTGCCACCTACCTATTGCCCTATTGTGGTGCCACCTATCTACCTACCTACCTATTGCCCTATTGCGGTGCCACCTACCTATTGCCCTATTGTGGTGCCACCTACCTACCTACCTATTGCCCTATTGCGGTGCCACCTACCTATTGCCCTATTGCGGTGCCACCTACCTATTGCCCTATTGTGGTGCCACCTATCTACCTACCTACCTATTGCCCTATTGCGGTGCCACCTACCTATTGCCCTATTGTGGTGCCATCCACCTACCTACCTATTGCCCTACTGTGGTGCCACCTACCTATTGCCCTATTGCGGTGCCACCTACCTATTGCCCTATTGCGGTGCCACCCACCTACCTACCTATTGCGGTGCCACCTACCTATTGCCCTATTGCGGTGCCACCTACCCACCTACCTATTGCCCTATTGTGGTGCCACCTACCTACCCACTTACCCATCCACCTACCTACCTATTGCCCTACTGTGGTGCCACCCACCTACCCACCTACCCATCCACCTACCTACCAACCATCCACCTACCTACCCACCCACCTACCTACCTATTGCCCTATTGCGGTGCCCCCCTACCTACCTATTGCCCTATTGCGGTGCCCCCTACCTACCCACTTACCCACCCACCTACCTACCTATTGCCCTACTGTGGTGCCACCTACCTACCCACCCACCT